>NC_047027.1:22061469-22120902 GCF_902652985.1 Pecten maximus
CCTTTGTTTTAATGACTTACTGTGTAAAGTATTAAAGTTAAAAACAAAACAAAACAAAAACAAAACAAAAAAAAAAACAAATAAAGAGTCGTTTAAAATTTCAACAAAGTCAAAGCTTATATCAAATTTCAACAAAGTCAAAGCTTATATTAAATTTCAATAAAGTCAAAGCTTATATCAAACTGTCTTTCAAACTTTCAGAATTTCGAAGAACATTTTCTTTCAATATCTGAGATTTAATATTTTTTGTTATTCTATTTGTTATTCATAAAAAAGTAAATTTTGCCATATTTTATGTTTTTAAAATATTAATGTAGGATTTATTATTTACGTGTTACTAACGCGTTCTATTCCATTACTTTTTATTTTAAAAGTATACAAAGTTGGGTTGTTATATTTTGTCTAACTTTAGTTTTTGAAGCGCTTCAAATAAGAAAGAAGTTGATGAGGCTAATAATATCAAAATAGTTCATGGTCACATGACAAAATAATGCCCTACAACATGTATCCCTATACCATTACTATGAACAATGTGCTAATGAAGAGTAAACATGAATATTAATCAATTATGGCAATTAAAAATGCTTATAACATTTTGTCCAAAACGTTATATAATGCAGGTTTTGCCTACAGGTCAAAATTTCAAAGGATCTCGAATGGCATTGTGGGAGTACAAATCATAACCATGGATTACGGTGTCCTTTAAAATTGTCCTCCCCCTAAAATATTCATCCAGGTAAGAATCTAGTTTTAAAATCTGTGTTTTATTTGTCAATTTCCAATATATATATACAACATATGATACAAAAGGAATCAGAAACAAATGTCAAGACACTTACATAAATCAGACAATATATATGTGACTTTACATAAGAGTTTTATAGCGGATGAAAATTTTATAAGACCCCGGGAAGTATCACATGACTTTAACACAGAAATTGGCAAGCAAGTATATCTGTAACGCAATTGCGTTCCACTTGTTCTTGTTTTTGGACTCATTCCGGAAATTGATCAATTGCTTCTTGCAGGTTTCAACATCCCAATAACTGTATAACTCTTTATGTCATTGTTGTGCTGTAATGACGTACCTGAAGGTTCAAGCCATACTGGAATGAACGGTATCGTAACGAACATGGTTTAAACCTAAAATAAATCTATCTCACCTCTTTTGTAGATATCGTTTTGGGGTCGAGCGGCCTTCATTACACAGCCAATGAGCCTTTCCGGAACCACCTCCCCAGTTGCCGAGGCTAGGAACACCACACGATCAACCTTGAAATGGATCTCCGGATAAAACATGGCGTACCGACATCTTAGAGCATTGACACCGTATCGGTTTCCAAACGAGAAAACCGAATGTATGTTTGTGGCATTCTTCAATTTGCCGTAAAATATCAGCCGAAGAATTTCGGCTGTAAGTTCTTCGTCCATATTTTCAAATCCAGTAAGATCTATCAGTGTTGGCAGGGAGTAGCCCTTTACATTAGGTGCTGTTCCATAGTCGGCTGCCACAATACTTAAAAAAAAAAAAAAACATATTCATTTCCAATGTGCTGTATGCAGTCTCAATGGACTGTTGAGTATGACAAGCCAAGTTGTCATTTATTCGCGGAGCAAAGTTGATCCAGTATTTTACCAATTATATAAAATATCTAATATATTAAGCTCATATATTATATAAGATATCCTATATGTTTATGAGATATAATATTTAAAGTTTATGAGATATCTTATATGTAAGATATTTCATAAAAGATATACGATATCATATATCTTTTATAAGATATCTTATACACTTTTCTTTATGAGATATCTTATGTAATATATCAGATATCTTATAAAGAAAAGCTTATAAGATATCTTATAAAGAACGAGACTCTCGTGAGACCGGCAAAAAATAAAAGTTCGAGAACGACTGCTCCCTCTGTAAGGTAACTTCCGTTTTGTTGGAAGGCACGCGGAACATACACAATTAACCCTCTGTCGCGACCATGATCGGCTAGGCACGGAGCAGATGTGTTTGAGCAAACATGAATATATGGCAATTAAAAATCTGTTTCAAACCATTATATTTAGTTTAAGCTTCAAATCGGTCCCTTCATCGTGTGGGGTAGAGTTCATTATCTCAAATTCAAATCTCGCTCTTTATAAGATATCCTATATAATATATATGATATCTTTGATAATATATAAGATATCTCATCTAATTTTCTATATAAGATATATACGATATATATCATCTTTAATGAGATATATTATATATTATATAAAATATATATTATGTTGAAAAGTATATAAGATATCTCATTTATAAAATATATATCATCGTTTATGAGATATATTATATAAAATATATATTATCATGAATAGTATATAAGATATCTCATTTATTATATAAGATATCTTATATGATAATGTAAGATATGTTATATGATTATATAAGATATCTTATATAATTTGGTAAAATCCTGGATCAACGTTGCTCAGTGAATAAATGACAACTTGGCTTGCCATAGTTGTGAGTATTGCTTATGTTATCAACTCAAACGATAATGTTTATGACAAATAAACTGCTTGTTTTGGATTGAAAAAACAGACGAATTTAATTGCACCAAACGAATGTCGAAGTCTTCAAAACAAATGCTTAAGCATGTGGATATTGGTTTAAACGAATGTCGACGCCTTTAAAAGAAATAGTTTAGCTTGTAGTGATTGGCTGTTTTCTCGACACCAATCAAATATCTAGTTGTATGTGTTCACGTTTGCCGTGACATGTTGCAGTGCATCAGACTGTACTCAACTCTACCACTGGATTATCGAGCCTGGATTATAGCCTGTTAAACTAACATGTGCATTTTCTGGGTAACTTGTCAAAATAATGTCAAGAGAATACAAATCATATTCATTTATTCACTTATTTAATTTATGCCAAGGCTAATCATTTAAAAGCAAGACATATTAAAAAAAAAAAGATAAACGGCATAGTTTTAATGCTGGTGGTTATAATGGAAAAACCGCTGGTGAAATAAATCAACTAACTAACGTTTCAGCACGGATATCAAAATTATATCAGTTTGAATAATTTTTGATGACAAGAAGACTGCATTTGAATAAGGAATATAATTGTATCAATGTGTCATTTAAAAAGATACATCCTCTTATTCAGCTTGCATTCAATCTTAACCTTGTTTCGTTTTTAACTGCATATCTGCATTTTGCATTTACCGTTACATTAACCAATCACATACTTCATCCTGACCAGTATCCGGAGGCAAAAGATTATTATATGGCTATGCCGAAAAGGACTTGATTTTCCAGTAGCTTTGCCCAGGTGCTGGTGTGTATATGGAATCAATAATTTAGAAGTTGTAAACAAACTTGTTAACATGTAGTTCCCAATACAAGAATGTCATTTGCCCAATTGATAGTTTTCATCTATTAGATACTTCAGTATCTTAAAAATGGCAAAGTGTCATTGTCCAAACTGACCTTTGAACTCGGACGGTAGTCTGACTAGTACCCCCTGTTCCGAGCCTTCCGCTGTAAGCAAATTCCTGCCAACATTTATTTGCAATGGAGGCTGCGAAGGAATTGATGAAGGACGATTTTCCACAACCAGGTGGTCCAACCAAAACGATATTGACAGGTGGACATTTGTAGTCCTTTCCAACTTTTTCTAACAGCTCGGCTATCAGTGTTGTACGCTTCTGTAGATTCGAATCTTTCATCTTCTGTGGAATAATACAATATAGCATCATCAAAAGAAACATTTTACGTGTATAAAATTACATCATAACCATTATTACATTATATTCTCAATAACCATGGTCAAGTTCTACATTCATTTGGTCATCAGATAGGACATATTAGCTTGAATGTAAATTCAAATACAACATGTTTTCTTATATACCATGATTAATCTTTTATAGAAATACTACAAATAACACCTCTTTTTTAAATGGCACTGACAATGTATTTTTGTAAGAGTAAGAAAAATGACATTAAACAAAATTAAGATATATATATACATTTTGTCAGGGGTCGAAGCAGAAGACTCAAACATCCAGTATGCATGAGGAGGGGTCAAGGGAGGGGTATAAAAAGCTAGTGTTATGTAAGGACAGGGGTCAAATAAGAGGATATAAATAGCCAGTGTCATGTGAGGACAGAGGTCAAATTATAGATATAAACAGCCATTGTCATGTGAGGACAGGGGTCAAATTAGAGATATAAACAGCCATTGTCATGTGAGGACAGGGGTCAAATTAGAGATATAAACAGCCATTGTCATGTGAGGACAGGGGTCAAATGAGAGGATATAAACAGCCAGTGTCATGTGAGGATAGGGATTAAATGAGAGATATAAACAGCTAGTGACATTTGAGGACAGGGGTCAAATGAGAGATATAAACAGCCATTGTCATGTGAGGACAGGGGTCAAATTAGAGATATAAACAGCCATTGTCATGTGAGGACAGGGGTCAAATTAGAGATATAAACAGCCATTGTCATGTGAGGACAGGGGTCAAATTAGAGATATAAACAGCCATTGTCATGTGAGGACAGGGGTCAAATGAGAGGATATAAACAGACAGTGTCATGTGAGGATAGGGATTAAATGAGAGATATAAACAGCTAGTGACATGTGAGGACAAGGGTCAAATGAGAGGATATAAATAGCTAGTGTCATGTGAGGACAGGAGTCAAATTAGAGATATAAACAGTCATTGTCATGTGAGGACACGGGTCAAATGAGAGGATATAAACAGCTAGTGACATTTGAGGACAGGGGTCAAACGAGAGATATAAACAGCCATTGTCATGTGAGGACAGGGGTCAAATGAGAAATATAAACAGTCATTGTCATATGAGGCCAGGGGTCAAATGAGAGGATATAAACAGCCATTGTCATGTGAGGACGGGTAAAATAAGAGGATATAAACAGCCAGTGTCATGTGAGGACAGAGATCAAATTAGAGATATAAACAGCCAGTGTGATGTGAGGACAGGGGTCAAATTAGAGATATAAACAGCCAGTGTGATGTGAGGACAGGGGTCAAATGAGAGGATATAAATAGCCAGTGTCATGTGAGGACAGGGGTCAAATTAGAGATATAAACAGCCAGTGTGATGTGAGGACAGGGGTCAAATGAGAGGATATAAATAGCCAGTGTCATGTGAGGACAGGGGTCAAATTAGAGATATAAACAGCCATTCTCATGTGAGGACAGGGGTCAAATTAGAGATATAAGCAGCCATTGTCATGTGAGGACAGGGGTCAAATTAGAGATATAAACAGCCATTGTCATGTGAGGACAGAGGTCACATGAGAGGATATCAACAGTCAGTGTCATGTGAGGACAGGGGTCAAATGAGAGGATATCAACAGCCAGTGTCATGTGAGGACAGGGGTCAAATGAGAGGATATAAACAGCCAGTGTCATGTGAGGACAGGGATCAAATTAGAGATATAAACAGCCATTGTCATGTGAGGACAAGGGATCAAATGAGAGGATATAAACAGCCAGTGTCATGTGAGGACAGGGGTCAAATGAGAGATATAAACAGCCATTGTCATGTGAGGACAGGGGTCAAATGAGAGATATAAACAGCCAGTGTCATGTGAGGACAGGGATCAAATTAGAGATATAAACAGCCAGTGTCATGTGAGGACAGGGGTCAAATTAGAGATATAAACAGCCATTGTCATGTGAGGACAGGGGTCAAATTAGATCTATATAAACAGCCATTGTCATGTGAGGACAGGGGTCAAATTAGAGATATAAACAGCCAGTGTCATGTGAGGACAGGGGTCAAATGAGAGGATATAAACAGCCATTGTCAAGTGAGGACAGGGGTCAAATGAGAGGATATAAACAGCCATTGTCATGCGAGGACAGGGGTCAGATTAGAGATATAAACAGCTAGTGTCATGTGAGGACAGGGGTCAAATGAGAGGATATAAACAGCCAGTGTCATGTGAGGACAAGGCTTAAATTAGAGATATAAACAGCCATTGTCATGTGAGGACAGGGGTCAAATTAGAGATATAAACAGCAATTGTCATGTGAGGACAGGGGTCAAATAAGAAATATATAAACAGTCATTGTCATGTGAGGACAGGGGTCAAATGAGAGGATATAAACAGCCATTGTCAAGTGAGGACAGGGGCCAAATAAGAAATATAAACAGTCATTGCCATGTGAGGACAGGAGTCAAATCTATATAAACAGCCATTGTCATGTGAGGACAGGGGTCAAATTAGAGATATAAACAGCCAGTGTCATGTGAGGTCAGAGGTTTTAAGAGAGGTATAAACAGCCAGTGTCATTTGAGGACAGGGGTCAAATGAGAGGATATAAACAGCCAGTGTCATGTGAGGACAGGGGTCAAATTAGAGATATAAACAGTCATTGTCATGTGAGGACACGGGTCAAATGAGAGGATATAAACAGTTAGTGACATTTGAGGACAGGGGTCAAATTAGAGATATCAACAGCCAGTGTCATGTGACGACAGGGGTCAAATGAGAGGATATCAACAGCCAGTGTCATGTGAGGACAGGGATCAAATTAGAGATATAAACGGCTAGTGTCATGTGAGGACAGAGGTCAAATTAGAGATATAAACAGCCATTGTCATGTGAGGACAGGGGTCAAATGAGAGGATATAAACAGCCAGTGTCATGTGAGGACAGGGGTCAAATGAGAGGATATAAACAGCCATTGTCATGTGAGGACAGGGGTCAAATGAGAGATATAAACAGCCAGTGTCATGTGAGGACAGGGGTCAAATGAGAGGATATAAACAGCCAGTGTCATGTGAGGACAGGGGTCAAATTAGAGATATAAACAGCCAGTGTCATGTGAGGACAAGGGTCAAATTAGAGATATAAACAGCTAGTGTCATGTGAGGACAGGGGTCAAATGAGAGGATATAAACAGCCATTGTCATGTGAGGACAGGGGTCAAATGAGAGGATATAAACAGCCAGTGTCATGTGAGGACAAGGGTTCAAATTAGAGATATAAACAGCCATTGTCATATGAGGACAGGGGTCAAATTAGATCTATATAAACAGCCATTGTCATGTGAGGACAGGGGTCAAATTAGAGATATAAACAGCCATTGTCAAGTGAGGACAGGGGTCAAATGAGAGGATATAAACAGCCATTGTCATGCGAGGACAGGGGTCAGATTAGAGATATAAACAGCCAGTGTCATGTGAGGACAGGGGTCAAATGAGAGGATATAAACAGCCAGTGTCATGTGAGGACAAGGGTTAAATTAGAGATATAAACAGCCATTGTCATGTGAGGACAGGGGTCAAATTAGAGATATAAACAGCCATTGTCATGTGAGGACAGGGGTCAAATAAGAAATATTTAAACAGTCATTGTCATGTGAGGACAGGGGTCAAATGAGAGGATATAAACAGCCATTGTCAAGTGAGGACAGGGGCCAAATAAGAAATATAAACAGTCATTGCCATGTGAGGACAGGAGTCAAATCTATATAAACAGCCATTGTCATGTGAGGACAGGGGTCAAATTAGAGATATAAACAGCCAGTGTCATGTGAGGTCAGAGGTTTTAAGAGAGGTATAAACAGCCAGTGTCATTTGAGGACAGGGGTCAAATGAGAGGATATAAATAGCCAGTGTCATGTGAGGACAGGGGTCAAATTAGAGATATAAACAGCCAGTGTCATGTGAGGACAGGGGTCAAATGAGAGGATATAAACAGTCATTGCCATGTGAGGACAGTGGTCAAATGTGAGGTAACGGATAAACAAGTACAGCCACAGGGGTTTCATATACATGTACGGGCGCCAACAGTCAGGATCATACGAGGACGAATCAAGTGGGCATGAACAAAAGTGGTCATAGTAAAACAGGGATCCATGGGGGCACCAACAGATTAAGAGTCATAGGCCTAGTATTAATAGACAAAGCAAGTATTTATAAAACGATACGACCGTGAAGTAGCCCTGTCGTATTGATTTCCGTCTTACAGGTTCTGCCTGAATCTATGGTAGACACAGTATAGAAAATACATTATCTAGAGCAGACGTACTGATCTTCTGAGAACTTACCTCTGGTAAAGTCTATATTTGTCTTGAATACTAAACTTATCCGGTTCCTTCCAAGTCCTTGGCGAAAAGTACTTTTACTTTCGTTTTTCTCGACTGATTTGGGAGTTGTCTCCCTTGCCACGAACGTGTATAATAATATGCCCGGACGCCGTAATTTTTTTTTTTTTTTTTCGGATTTTCATAATCGTAATTTACTGCTGCAATCAATATATACTTCGATCGTGCTCACAAAATTCATGATGTATGCCCTTTCATTGACAGAAATTTAGAAAACATCTTTAAAATATCTTTAATAGATTGTTGAATTTCAATCTGGTTAAGCTAAGAGTTGCAGTGTAAAATAATAATAATATTACTATAAATCATTATTTCTAATTAGGTAGGAATAAAAACCCTCGGTGTTCATTTATTATAACATGAAAACAAAGGGGTACTATTTCTACCGAATTTTAATCTAGTTCCATAAACGTCTGAAATGTGCTATATATACACTAGCGAAAGGGTTCAATCACAAATGTCTAACATATTCTCGAGTCCCTGTGGCCTCAGACCCAGTCCACTCCAAAGAATCTAAAAACAATTCTTTGGCACTGAGCATGTACATTTGAAAAACTTTCTTTATTAGATTGTGTAATTGTTCCAATGTGCTGTTTCATCAGTATACTACGATGTATATATGCTAGTGACGGATTTATGGGGGGGGGGGGGGGGGGGGGGGGGGGGGGGGGCATATACATTGTAATATGCACCGATAATTCAAATTCATTGAGAACAGACGAATAATCTCCAACTTAGTCCTCTACATGTATAAACAATTTTAAATTTATCAGATACACCAAGATTATTAATTACTGGTTAAAAATCGTGCATAAAAGAACGTACTGGTTAAGTCTAAGTTAAGTATAACGAGCTTTACACGCAAGCGGAGACGTATCGTACCATAAATTGGGCTAAACTAGTGAAGAACATTTTATGTACTCATGGTTTTGATTATGTTTGGCTTGAACAAAGAGTTGGAGATAATGATGTATTTTTTTATCATTTTTCCAATCAAGGGTACGAGACATATTTATACGTGACTGGCTTGGAGAGCTTGTAGACTCACCACGAGCCAGAAGTTACTTTTCTCAAATGAATTTGGTTACAAGAGAAATCTTAATATCGTTAATATCACCAAAAAAAGGAAAGAAAAAAAAGGCCAGATAAAAGTGAAAAAAATAAAGAAGGTTTCGGGTATCTTCTCATATATCAAATACAGAAGCGGGAAGATGGCATCGCCCGATTCCAATACCTCCGGAAATGCGTTATTGTAATTTTTGTACCCAAATTGAAAACGAACATCAATTTATTATGGAATGTCCCTTTTACTCAGAAATAAGGTCCTTTTTTGTATAGGAAATATAATGTTAGACCTAATATGTTTATTTGTAGATCTCATGTCACCAGGGAACTGTACCATTATTCAAAACCTGGCTATATATATTTACAAAGCAAATAAATCAAGAAATGAAATACTGTTTAACTAGATAGACATGTGACATTACGTGTACCAGTATATTATCCTTCGCTTACTTTATACTGTTTTTCATGCTTTAATGTTCTGTCTTAAATATAGTGATGAAATATTTCATTTATCTGTTGATCAATTGTTATTGGCTGAAAACGTACGAAAGTAGTATTACATATGTAACTGTTCCTACTGAGTATTAATCCTAGTACAATTCTTGTATGTATTGAATTTGTTTAGGCTATCATTAACAAATGATTGCTAGCATTAATCTAGAATTTAGGGTAAACTACCTTTTTTGGACCATAGGGGAAAATCAGTTCTGAAAAGGGGAAATTTAAACATCACAAAGTTTCAGTTTTTTGCTTTAAAAACACATTTTCCAAGTAAAAACAGCAAATGGTTAATTAGGAAGGCAAATCTGGAGTATTTGGGAATATTATTGCCATAAAAATGAGGGAAAATACAATATTTCAGTGAATTTAACAGAAGTCTGAGAGGAAAAATGGAACAAAATCCTGAGGGGAAACTACCCATAAACGGTACTAAAAGATCCCTAGATTGACCCCTATTGGCAGCAGGTCATGTAGTCCTTTTTGTGACCAGCTAGGATGGGGAACAAGTCCGTCTCTAAGGCTAAGGTTATCTCTAATCAAATCAATTGATAACTGCTTGGTATTCAATTAATTTGCAACAGTAATATTGTTTTTACTTTTGACATTTCTATTCAGATTTTCCACATAAAAGTAATTACATGATACAGAAAGAAACAAAGACACACACTTACATACACAGACTGTATATATATATATAACTTGAATACAGAGTATGTAGCTTAGCTATAACTAACAGGTGAATAATACATAAAAAAAAACTTTCATAGAAGGCAGCATATCGTATAGAATAAAGTAATACGTTTCTTGTACCCGCACATACAACACACAATATTGTCTACTAATTGGCCTACTGTAATTAGTTATGGCTATTCCCCAACAGAATTACATCAAATCATTTATATAAAAAGAAATGGAGAGTCAAGTCAAGGTAGTGTGATTGGCGTTTGGTTGACATTTATACAGTTTTCACAGATCTTTGGTCCAGCATCCGTTCTCTTTGATATTTTGAAAATCAATAAAAATGTTCACACTCAGGCTATTTCTAATACCTTGTCAGATAATTCAGTATGTGACAATAATTTGTATTTTACAATGCTGCAACTTGCAAATGATTACATTGTTGTACTAGTCTATTATCTTATTATTGGTTAGAATCACTTGATAAATATACTGTTTGGTGATATTGAATAAATTGTTACATGTACATTATTAATAAAATTAACTCATTTTAGTTCAACTAGTAAAGTTACTACCTGGTATATTTCTTTTTCTTGCAGGCAATATTCAGTCTAGCTTTGTTAATGATCATGAAAACCACGACGACGTAATAAATGTGTTCCCCTAGAATGCACCACGGAGCTTTATATATATTTTTTTTTCTGTGAGGACCCTCCGAACGTCCAGCTGAAGCCTGAAGTCCTAACACATGGACATCGCCAACTACACAACTTTTCAAAAGGATATCCACATAACTATGGCGTTTCAAACGTTGCAATATTCAATAATTTGTAAATATATGTGCAATAATATATATATATACAATAAAAATATTTATGTGCAATAATTGTAAATATGAGTGCAATAGAATGTATATGTGCAATAAAAAATATTTATGTGCAATAATTTTAAATATATGTGCAATAAAAAATATATGTAATGAAAAATACTTATGATCAATAAAATATACATTTGTTCGAAAAAATATATTTGTGCAATAAAATTTATATATTTGCGATAATTTGCATTGTGGGGTAGCATATATGTGACCTCATCTGAGGTTGCTGTAACGGCGTGTTTGATTGGATGAGGAAATCATCCTGGCGCTTTCACATACAGTCAGGGGCCGCGGTGGCCGAGTGGTTAAGGTGTACCGACACTTTATCACTAGCCCTCCACCTCTGGGTTGCGAGTTCGAAACCTACGTGGGGCAGTTGCCTGGTACTGACCGTAGGCCGGTGTTTTTTACTTCGGGTACTCCGGCTTTCCTCCACTTCCAAAACCTGGCACGTCCTTAAATGACCCTGGCTGTTAATAGGACGTTAAACACAAACAAACAAACCAAATCACATACAGTCATGCTGGGATGTTGCGGCGATGAAACGTAAGTCAAAGTGGTTTGTAGAGTCCGCGGATAATATGTTTGTATGTTTATGATACATCTTTGTGTGAAGTTTCAATGTAAAATGTTGAAAAGTGACCCAGCTATTGTCTGAAGACGCTCCATTAACTTTGATTCATGATACACACATGTGAATTAAACATCGCCTCAATCGTGAATATTGAATACTTCGTAACTCAATTTTTCAAATATCAAACTGAAATTTTGAATCCATGTAGATTATAGTCTTATGAACCACATAATACGAACATATTATCTGCGGACGCATACTCAGTTTTAATGATTTTATCTTCGGACGCCTGCGGACGCTTTTAACTGTGACCTGCATACGCAAATCCACCCGCCCGTCGCTAGAAACACCGAAGGCAAGTTGCACTGTGTCAGACCCTTTTTGACCAACATCTCAAGACAACCCGTGAGAATTTTTATTCAGCAAAATCATGTTATTACAAGCCTAAAACTAACACATACTAATTAAGATACCACGATACAGTGGGAACTCTTTTTTGGAGGTGCAAATGGGGTTCTTGGCTTTGAACGGCTTTGCTATTTTCATTAATTGGTCAATTTTCATCGGTTTTTATTTTTTTATTCTTAGTTTCTTTAAGTTAGCAATCACACATATAATAAACAAACTGAGTGTCTCTTTTTGTTTTAAAAAAGTACATAAACTACCACGATAAAATGATATGCCAGGCTTCTCACTGCACTGTAGGCCTAACATACAAGATATTTTTTCTGGCCCTACCAAACGTCAAGGCGGCAACACATTTCTACCTCCTTTTGTAGAGCTCGAAAGGGGAGGCTAACTCGGAAGTCGCGTATTTTAACCAAGTACTGACCGTAGGCCGGTGGTTTTTCTCCGGGTACTCCGGCTTTCCTCCACCTCCAAAACCTGGCACGTCCTTAAATGACCCTGGCTGTTAATAGGACGTTAAACTAAAACAAACGAAACCAAACCAAGCATATTTTAACGTGCGTAGACGGTTAAAATGTCATTGTAAATAAGAATAAAAATGTCTCGAATATCAAGTATATAATAAACTGTGTTTACATACTGAACACACGCAACACCTTCTTGGCAGTGATCACAGGGCCACCTCACTATCGTATCGTTTTGTAAACACTTAATATGTCTACCCTACCACAACAGGTTATATCAGTCGTAGGGTAGACATATAACAGTGTTTACAAAACGACACGATAGTGACGTGGCCTTTTGCAGTGATATGCACATGGCGAGTGACATGACATGCATGAAAGCTATTTTTCTTTATCACACCGATGCTTTTTATACAATATATCGACCATGTAGAAGTTGACTGACCCTGATAATCAAACTACTGATCTTCGCTTCAGACACTTCATACGACCATGTCATTTCTGACTCGGATACAACTCCCTTCCACCTTTGACTTACGTTTCAACTTCTCTGGCTGCAGCATGTGAAACTGCCAGGACGATTTCCTCATCTAATCAAAAATCCCGTTACATCAACCTCAGATGAGGTCACAGATGCTATCCCACAATGCAAATTATCGCACATAAATTTTATTGCAAAAATATACATATGTATATCAATTTCGAACAATCTTTTTTCGAACAAATATATATTTTTATGCACATGAATATTTTGTATTGCATGAATATTTTTATTGCATATATATTTGTATTTTTTAATACAAATATAAATATTGCACATAAATACATTTTATAGCACAGAGATATTTTGTATTGCACATATATGTATATTATTGCACATATATTTACAATTATTGCACATAAACATTTTTGCATATATATTTACAATTATTGAATATTACAACGTTTGTCACGCCATACATAACACCCATCGACTACTTTTTTCTGATCATTATAATAAACTTGTTTTGCGGTTTTTGGAACTAGTGACGTGTTCCAGGTCTATCAAACGAATTTATGGTAAAACTGAGAGAATATTGATCATACGTGTGTTCGGATGAATTTGATGAGAGTGAAAACGTGAAGAGCGAGGAATGTTACAATTATATGTAGCTCTCCTGTATGAGGACACATATTGTAACTTAACGTTGATTGAATAGGCTAACTTCTTTTTTTTCAAAACACAAACACCTTCACCACACGCATATACGAAGGCTAATTGATAAGTATCGTATTGAAGGAGGTACTCATGGATATTCTTTTTAAGGCCTACTATTCTCTGATTATATACAATGTATGGCCGTGTACCCAAGGACTGGTCTCATTTGATTTGTTTATATCGACGAGGAAGCACTCTAAAATAAACAAAACAAGCGGCTTTTGCAAAATGGACAAAATCGGTTAGGGTTAGGGTGAAAGAGTCTGTCATTGCCATGGCTGTCATTCAAGATTGTGGCTTTAAATTGATTGAGCATCCGCCTTATTCACCTGATCTCGCTCCATCAGACTTTCATCTGTTTCCAAAACTGAAAACAACTATTTCAGGCACCCTAACCCTAACCCCTAACATGCAGCGGATGCCTATCTGAACAACCAAGAAAATGAGTTCTATACAAGTGGCATTAGTGCATAGATACTGAAGGGTATTATGTTGAAAATAATACAATATGTCCGGCAAAATTCAAATGTTTCAATGCGAGGCTCACAACTTATCAATCAACCTCGTATCTCGCACACAGGGGATGTCATCTTTAAATGACTCATATGTTGACGGAACGTTAAACAGTATTAAACAAAACCGTAGACAGTGGAGGCTGTCATTAATTAATGACCTTAGCTGATGATAAGTCGGTAAACAATACCAAACCAAACCGAGATAATTGACCAAACCTTCATATGAAATGCAGCAATAAAAAAAACTCTGATTGATCTGAACCCAGTAACCATATTATAATCTGATATTATTTTGTTATTTATTTCCTAATATTTTTTTAATACAAATGTATATGTATTTCATATTTTGATATCATGGAAATGATATGCAAGGAGGTCAAAGGTCATAGTCGTTGTCCTGTATACATCACATATCTGTGGTGACTGTTTGGCAGTAAACACGTAGTTTTAAAGGTTGACAGGTAAACCCTACAGGTAAGTGATACGCTATTTACTCAACATTGTATATGATTTAAAAGAAAAAGCAAAACAAAAAAAAACCTGTTTATCTTTATTTGGAAGACTGTATAATACTAGCATATTAAATACCTAATTTAAAATACATGGACATGTTGCCATGGGTTGTTCATGTTCTAGCATTGAATCAAAATTTAATGTGGGGCGCGGACCGATGGAACACTACGATCAGCCTTTGATTGATGTAACTTTAATTCCATCACTAGTTGAAACGGAGTTGAGACCATCGACTGTGTGGAGTTATGAATAAAACTTTACCAACGTTTGCAGACAAACCGCCAGTAGTTATATAGGTAAGTATAACTATTCTATATTTGTCTGTTTTTTGTTTTTGTTTTTTTTTTTTTTTTGTAACAGGTGTAAAACATATTGGTATTACTCTCCCTAAAAATATGAAAATTATGATATACGCATTTTGCCTTAGCGGCTATTATTATATTCCAAGTATTCGTTGGGCATAGAACTCAGGTCATCTGAGTATTACTGGCAGTAGTAAGCTGTTTACACTCTTAAGAATGATGTAAACGGAAATAAGAAATCCTCCTTTAGCCGAGTCAGAAGGGCAATATACGCTATTGCAGTAAAAATGAAAGGCACGATGTTTCCTCTGCATAACAGTATCCTTGTGAATAATAATTCATTCATTCATTCATTCATTCATTATTAATTTATCTATTTATCTGTTTTGTTTGTTGATCTATTTTGGTTAATTAATTTTCTAGTTATTTAGTTATATACATACTTCATTTACTTGGTTATTTATTTGCTTATTTACTTGTTTATTCTGCTTTGGCGGCAAGATATTGCGTTATTATTATGTTAATGCCTTTAATAGGAACGGACATGGGACATCGACCTATGATTGTTATGATCTATTAATGAGAAACACATCCTAGTAGCTTAGACCTGACTACACGTGTAGGAACTATATCAAACAATTAATGACTTTGTTAAGGAGGCCAAGAGAAATGTTACCTTCCCGGGGGTTAATAATTCCTATTATTAACCTAAACAACGTCAATAACTGTTTTGTTATATGAAATAATTGCTTTGATGCCATCCTTTGCTGTATAAATAGGAATTTAACACAGCCTTAACGTAATTCACCAATAAAACATCTCACATTTATTTTAAAATTTACATTCCTAATAAAAAAAAAAAGAAAAGACAAAAAAACAATATTTAAGGGTTACACATGTATTTGCATCGAATTGGGGGGAAATCTTTCAATTTACCATTTAGTATTCAAAATAGTATGCCTATTCTGTTCCTTAAGTAGAGATTCACATTTCAACTGCCTCATTGAAAGGAAAACGTTACGACATCTCGTTTTTCAAAGGTAACGTCATGGTCTTTTCCCAAAAATAATCCTGGAATAGCTTAGCCTTTGTCTCCTTTGGTGGTTTTGATGTTTATATATGTGTATGTTTACCATTATTATATTCTGTAGGTCTGTGTCCGAAATACAGCCGAAACGTTTCCTATCAAGCCAGTCAGTACTTCCATTTTCTGTGATTATAGCCCGATGATCGACAAAGCTCTTTTGTGATTGGTCAAAAATTCTCAATTCTCGAATAATTTCCTAATAAAAAATGTCTAAATATTTCTTACTACATCAATCCGGAAGGAAAAATGTGGATGGCTTATCAACGAAAATTTCTTTCTTTGCATTCATCACTTAAAATACCGCCAACAATTCTTTGGAGTGAGCCGCTATTAAATCGGAAATGTTATACAAAGCAGACAGAGCCATGGGATATGATAGTATATCACGTGGGATGTCTATGGGACAACGATCACTCATTGAGAGATCGCAAGGAGAAATAATCTTCAACAGTCCATTCCCAGAGATGAGTTTCCCTTCACTGACTTTTGCGGAGTTCATATTTCAACACCTGGATGAACACAAGGACAAGACATTGATGGTAAGTACATTATTCATTACATTTTTACCAGCGAAATTTCGAAAATTCTATATTCTATAAAGCAGAAACATGTATGAGGAGATATGGAATATCCCTTTTTTCCCGTACAACTGCATGCTGGTGGCTCCCTTTATTCGTGACCAATCAAGCGTATCCCTTATCGAAAGCGTATTGTCCCCTATGAAACACGCGAACACGGGTAAATCGGGTATAGCAAAATATATCGTCGTCAATTCTGATTATACAAAACTACTTGATGTACGATTGTTGCATTCTCTTTACTAAACTGTATGCCTTCATTGTAGGTAGACTATACTACAGGTCAAGAGTTCAAGTCATGCCGGATAAAGGAGTTGTCTGTCCGTGTTGCAAGCGGTTTAACACGTCTAGGACTCCGGAAAGGTGACACCGTTCTGATCATATGTACCAATTCGCCTCTGTTTACAGTTTTCACCCTCGCTTGTGCCGCTCTTGGACTGGTATTGACGACTGCGAACCCCGCTTATACACCAGGTTGGTAGACTCTGACAAAATTCACCTATACACCAGGTTGGTAGACTCTGACAAAATTCACCTATACACCAGGTTGGTAGACTCTGACAAAATTGACCTATACACCAGGTAGGTAGACTCTGACAAAATTCACTTATACACCAGGTAGGTAGACTCTGACAAAATTCACTTATACACCAGGTGGGTATAGTCTCTGGCAAAATTAATTTGTACACCAGGTGGGTAAAGACTCTGACAAAATTCACTTATACACCAGGTGGGTATAGTCTCTGACAAAATTCACTTATACGCCAGGTGGGTATAGTCTCTGGCAAAATTAATTTATACACCAGATGGGTAAAGACTCTGACAAAATTCACTTATACACCAGGTGGGTATAGTCTCTGACAAAATTCACTTATACACCAGGTTGGGTATAGTCTCTGACAAAATTCACTTATACACCAGGTGGGTAAAGACTCCGACAAAATTCACTTATACACCAGGTGGGTATAGCCTCTGACAAAATTCACTTATACACCAGGTGGGTATAGACTCTGTCAAAATTCACTTATACACCAGGTGGGTATAGCCTCTGACAAAATTCACTTATACACCAGGTGGATAGACTCTGACAAACTTCACCTACACACCAGGTGGGTATAGTCTCTGACAAAATTAAATTATACACCAGGTGGGTATAGACTCTGACAAAATTCACTTATACACCAGGTGGGTATAGACTCTGGCAAAATTAAATTATACACCAGGTAGGTATAGACTCTGACAAAATTCACTTATACACCAGATGGGTATAGAGTCTGACCAAAATTCACTTATACACCAGGTGGGTATAGACTCTCACTTATACACCAGGTGGATATAGACTCTGACAAAATTCACTTATACACCAGGTGGGTATAGACTCTGACCAAAATTCACTTATACACCAGGTGGGTATAGACTCTGACAAAATTCACTTATACACCAGGTGGGTATAGACTCTGACAAAATTCACTTATACACCAGGTGGGTATAGACTCTGACAAAATTCACTTATACACCAGATGGGTATAGACTCTGACAAAATTCACTTGTGGACTGAGAGCACTTAGAGCGTACAAATCTTAAGGATTAACTTTGATATATATTTTCATGCCATGAATCATAACAAAAACGGATTGTACTCTCAAATGTTTATGTTATGGCTCCACAACATAAAATACATTGTGTATTCTATACAATCTTTATATAATTGAATTTACTATACACAACCCCTGTGAAAATCTACTTGCATTGGTAGGCTCTTTTCTCATAGAATTTACTACGCTGTAGTGTCAGCCATTCAAAAACGACTTTAAAAAAGCTACGTCATTTTTTACATTGTGTGTTAAAACATAAAATATTACGCCAATGGAAATGCTTGTTACAAGTTAATTTACTGGGTAATTACAGCTTGTATTCATCTGGACAAAAGGGCAAATGTTCCTAACAAAGCTTAAATAGCTTAAATTTTGTGCCAGAATAAACTAGTGTACATGTTTATTTTCTATTTTGTTTTCATCTTATTGTTCAATCCGAACTTTTATCATGTTTTTTGTTGAAAATGGTAAAGTGGGAATTAAACCCAGGTCATCATTGTGGAAGCCTTTATCGACTCTACCACTAATGAGATTGTTGTTTATTATTACACTATTACTTACATCCTTCATTTGTTTTTGATATCTAAATTTTTAACAAAATGTTGATATCAAGCATGTTATTTATTTATTTTTGTATTTCTTTTTATTTAATGAATGAATCCTTGACCAAAACAAAAAAAATGTTTAGAAAAGTAAAATTATAACACAGAAACTGTCCTCGCGCAATTATAATTTACAATATGACATTGTTATAATATGACAAATTTATAATATGACATTGTTTTGATATGACATTGCTATAATAAGACATGAGATGTGTATTTCACTGACTCACCAGTACAAACATAGTGGGAACCGCATCACACTATTCGAAAAAATCGTCGTGGTAAGTCAAAAGCTTTCTGGATATAATTAATGATATTGCTATGCATAATTGATGAAAATAGTTAGTTTCCAATGTACAATCACGGGTTTGCTTTAAATTGCAGGCGAGTTAACAAGACAGCTAATACATTCAAGGACGAAAGCTATAGCCGCAATGCCCGAGTTTTTACCTTCTGTCAGACAATCAGTCAACTCGTCCGAGGAAGTAACTGGTGAAATTAAAGTAATTTTTATCCTTGCTTTATATTATTTCAAAGATTGTTCGATAGTCAATAGCGTCAACAGGGCACAATCTGGGTAAATCTGTTTGAAATTAATATATAACTGTATAATTTCTAGGTCATAGATAGAGGGAAACATGAATATCATTTGGGTATAATTTCTAGGTCATAGATAGAGGGAAACATGAGTATCATTTGGGTATAATTTCTAGGCCATAGATAGAGGGAACATGAGAACCATTTGGGTATAATTTCTAGGTCATAGATAGAGGGAAACATGAGTATCATTTCGGTATAATTTCTAGGTCATAGATAGAGGGAAACATGAGAATCATTTAGGTACAATTTCTAGGCCATAGATAGAGGGAAACATGAGAATCATTTGGGTATAATTTCTAGGTCATAGATAGAGGGAAACATGAGTATCATTTGGGTATAATTTCTAGGTCATAGATAGAGGGAAACATGAGTATCATTTGGGTACAAAATACCGCAACAGAATCATTTGTATACGTTACAGATAACACATACACTAGAGAATAAATTGTGTTTATTTCTTATTATAGATTTAAAATCAACACAGCGATATTCCCTCGTGTAACAAATACCGCAATTCAAAAGAATATAGAACATCAATGGTTGACTCCAACCTTCTACTGAATTTCAATTTTCGCATCAAGAACTGTCTGCATCCTCGATACTTCAGGGACTGCGTTACTGTTTGTTCATTTGAGAGAAAGAACATGAACGTAATCTCAGGAGTATACAGGATAACGTACATGTATCTCTTCAAAACCATCAAAAATTCAATAGGAAGCATCATCTTCTCTGCACTTTACAATGTAGACGGGTTTAGACTGATTTCAATTTTGAGCTTCTCTTCCTTCTGTCTAATGTTCAAATAGTGGTGTATTAGCATTGGCGGGCCAGCAGATGGGTGTGTACCGTTTCATGTTCTACAAGAGGATGATGGGAAGGCGTTTCCGGTAAACTTAGACATACATCCAGATAAGGACATTCTCTTCTTGCCTTACTCCAGTGGAACCACGGGGCTACCCAAGGGCGTCATGCTCACTCATCAAACCGTCATCACTAACTTACTGCAATTAATCAAGTAATGTAACATTTTCTCTCTTTAATCCAACGTACAAAATGTACTGCATTCCAGACCTTTCTAAATATGCTTCTGTTTCAAGTAATTTTAGCGTTCAAAAAGCTGTAATAGGGTTGGAATCTCTAAATTTTGATGGGGAAATGAACATTTAAAAATACTAATGAAATGCTTTTTACTAATATATCAATTTTGTTTCGGTTCTTCACCATTATTTCCAAAATAAGCAGTGTTAAAAGGAAAAGGACCAGGAGCTTTCCTTCTGCGTAGTTTGGACGATTGCAACGATGGCAAAATATGAACACAAAATCAACGGTTCTATTTCCTTAAATACCACTCTTTGAGAAATATAACAAATTAAAACGAGTTATGAACAACATGTACAAAATCTGTATTTTATATACATGTACAATTTTTATTTACGCTCTGTTTGCAGCGGTCCTATGGCCCTTGATTCAGACCGGGAATGTTTACTTGGTCTAATTCCGTTCTACCATATATACGGCCTGAGTATTATACAGTTCGGATCCGTTTGTCTTGGGACCAAACTCGTCACACTTCCTAGCTTGGATCCCCAGACCTTGTTAGGAGCAATTCAGAAACATAAGGTGACATTTCATTCTATTATCATTACAAGAAAGACGCAAGATTATGTAGTTTCCGTTATTCCTATATTACCACTGAAATTGTGTATGTTTTTATCAAAATATTTTCGTTCTTTTAGAAATAATGGGTTCGGGTTTCATAAAAATATGTTTATAATGTTTAATAACACAATGTAGCAATGTAAACGGAATATGTAATTGTGCTACGGAATTGTGTATATATATGATCTTGAAAGGATTTTCATTTCATATATATGATGATAGGAGCCACTGATGGAATATTAGTGACGGCTTTGAGAATTACCTGGTTGGGTTTTGCATTGGTTAACGTCCTGTCAAATGCTATATTCATTTAAGGACCGTTTTCCCATGATATCGGAGAGATATGCGTGTATTTTTGGGAGGAAAATCTCATGTAATACACTGTTGTTTACGTAGAACAATATGATGTAAATTTTGACTACAAATGGCAATTCTAGATTTTTGTGTCGTCACAAGTTAATTACGTCATAAAATGGTAATAAAATGATTTACGTTATACAAGCTACAACGAATCACATTACCAATAGAGCGCAGTAATCGCTTATTAAACTTATATCGGAAGATATCACACTTGAAATGAGTGGAAGTTATATGCCTGTACAGATTGTCCTAAAAATGATTCTTTTTTCAAAATCCTCTTCTTTTTAAAGGTATCTTACATGCATTTGACACCGCCGGTCGTCCTGTTTCTAGCCAAGTCACCACTGGTTCAAGACTATGACGTCACAAGTGTGAAGAGGATCTTATGTGGTGCGGCGCCGTTAGGATCGGGACTTTCAAATGAAGTATCTTCCCGCCTAAACTGCCACTTAATACAAAGTGCGTGCCCTTTTGATATCCAGCCTTAAGCTGAAACCTTTTATCAAATTAATTGGGCTAATCTTACAAACTTAGTGCTTCTAACACCAAGTCCCTTTTTAAAATAGAGTCATGAAATTACATTTAACTCAAACCTTTATTTTACAATTCATACGTAAGACCACGAATCCACACCAGAAAAACTCATGGAGCAATGAATAGGGCTTTTGTTAGGTATATCGAAATTTACGAAAGTTACACACAAATAGAAATAGTTTTTGACAATCTGTTGACGGTTCTGATGTCATTTCATACTTAAAGCAATATTATCAAAGCGCATTGTTTTTTGCTTTTGTTCTTTTTCCTATATAGACAGTCGTCATTATCAATAAAATTTCGCTGTATCTTGCACTTCGTTAAATCATAAATCAACATTTAAATCACCAATACCACTTTTCGGTCAGCGTAAGAATGTTACATTGTATATTTGTACAGTCTACGGAATGACCGAAGCCAGTCCAGCTACCCATCACGATGTTGCTCCCCCAAGGGTAGGGACTGTCGGCCAGCTGATGCCAAACACACGAAGTAAGGTACAGGTATAAAAGTGGAGGTCATTGATCCAATAATTTTATTTTAAAATGTTGAATACTTCAAAAAGACAATAAAACACGTCTTTATATTCTTAATCTGGACAAATCGCAAAACTTGCTGTAATTTTTATACCACAGAATGAATATTTCGGTTATTATGTGATAAGACTATCGTAGTAACTCAAAATACAGATATATATTTTTTCCAGGAAATATTCATCCTTTACACCTGTCAACCTAATTGATGTTTGTATGTTGAATAGCTCAAAAGTAACATAAAATATATCTATACATGTATGTTCTTAATCTGGGCAAATCGCCAAACTTGCAATACTTTATATACCACAGAATGAATATCGCGGTTGTTATGTGATAAGATTATCAAAGTTACTCATAATACGGATATGTTTTTTCAGGATATATTCATCCTGTATTCCGGTTGACTTAATGCGAGTGTGCTGATGAGATGTTTGAAATTTGTAAGGCTCCGCTAGCTTACTTGTTATTGTGGTTGGTTATAAGTGATATATCCATTCATAAATTAATAATTCATTTTTAATCTCACTATCTCCTTGATGTTGTGGTGACGTAGCTTTACTTTTGGATTTTTTTCCCTGTTTTTTGCTGTACATTTTACTTGCATGACCAGGTGATATCCGTTGAGAGTGGGGAGTGCCTTGGGCCAGGAGAGAAAGGTGAAATCTTAATCAAGGGTCCTCAATTGATGAAGGGGTACCTAAACAACCAGTCAGCGACATACGACACCATACGTGATGGCTGGTTACACACAGGTATGTATGACACATGTATGGGGTTAACGAGTAAGGCGTACTCTCGATGTTAAACATAACCTTATACATGTACTTTATGTTCTGTTGAAATCTAATACTGAAATCATAATTACTTTTTTGATTATGATTCGTTTGTTCTCTCCATCACAGGCGTCTGCTTCTGGTCGGTATTCATAGAAAAAAATATTTGCCGCTACTCTTACGATATACACGGGCGTGTACTTCTGGTCGGTTTTTGTAGAAAAATATACGCCGCTACAGGAGGAGTAGCGGCTAATATATTTTAGTAAACAATTATTGAAAAATATGTTAGCTACTTTAGTCATAGGCATCTGCTTCTTGTTAGTATTCATAAGAACAATATTAGCTCCTACTCCTAAAATAGACACAGGCATCCTTTTCCTGTTAAAATTTATAAAAACAATATTAGTCCATACTCCTACAATAGACACATACATCTGTTAATTGTTAGTATTTATAAAAACAATATTAGTCCCTACTGCTACAAAAGACACATACATCTGTTAATTGTTAGTATTTATAAAAACAATATTAGTCCCTACTGCTACAAAAGACACATACATCTGTTAATTGTTAGTATTTATAAAAATAATATTAACCCCTTCTCCTACTATATGAGCAGTGGCTAATATTTTTCTTTAAATACCAACCAGAAGTAGACGCCTGTGTCTCCGACCAGATATCTATTTTGAGTTTCCTCCCTTTAATCCCAGGGATCCACACATCAATGAACCTTAATATCGCTGAAGAATTCATTAAGGGAAACAAGATGTATGATTCAGTTAAATTTGTTTTTGGCTATATCGTTATTAACACTCAGTTTGTTTTAAAAGGTGATACTGCCTTATGTGTCTTTCATATATTTGTGTTATTTACTGTCAGATAGACCATGCTGAAACTGTTACAGACGATCCCTGTTACCCAAAGTGAAGGTTTAAGATATTCCGTATCCCCTTGAACTGATTCTTTGGCCCTAAACTTCATTCACACACTGCATTAATATACTAGATACAGTGGCTTATGCAAGTATCCGTGAATTATGAATGCGATCATGTAGTTGGAGTCTATGATACCTGATGTTTTCGAATTTTCCTTGGTAAAAAGTTTTATCTACAGACAACATGATACGGTATATCGATATTCTATAAATAACTGTGATATTGGCATACATTTTGATACATAATAATGATTATAGATTTTTTATTTAAATTCTTGTGTCCTCAGGGGATATAGGACACTATGATGACGATGGGTACTTAACTGTATCGGACAGACTCAAAGAGCTCATCAAGTGTCGCGGGTTTCAGGTAATACACTTGTTGGAGGGACTAGACGGTATTAACTTTGTAGTATAAATGTTTCCATGACACAGAGCAAAACCGGTGTCGTTACTTCGAAAATGTCGGCCACATCACACGGACTGGGAACTTTCACACAATACTTATAATAAACAGACTTCATCAGTCGAATGACTTGTCAGTTGGCACTGTCACCCGATGCTTACATCACACGGCCTTCATCAGCTGAATGACTGGTCAGTGGTCACTGTCACCCGATGCTTACATCACACGGCCTTCATCAGCTGAATGACTGGTCAGTGGTCACTGTCACCCCATACTTATAACAAACGGACTTCATCAGGTCAATGAGTTATCAGTGGTCACTGTCGCCCCATACTTATATCACACGGCCTTCATCAGCTGAATGACTGGTCAGTGGGCACTGTCACCTGATACTTGTCTCATACGCCCTTCACCAGATAAATAGCTCGGTTCGACCTATCTTAATGTTCATGGACACTTATGTCCAAAGTCCTTGCTGATTCTCTAACATAGTCCTGAACACAGTTCACTCATTGAATGAGATACGCCTCCCCACACTGTTTCATTTTACAAGTCTTGTCTGTCACATCAGAAAGTTATGATATGATGGAATTGAAAGGCATTTGGAATAGGGTTGTGAAGAAGTTTATCGTATTTATATGGCGAACAAAATCAAACAGAACGGCATCAACAGGATATACGTCTGTCTAACCAATAACTGAGGGCTGAATTATTGGAAGTGTAAAAGTACGAAGCCTTCCGAATAATAAATACCCGGAATCCTCGGAAACGTACGTAAAATACAATGCTGATTCACAGCAATATGTTGATGTTGTGTTTCCTGAAAATCTTTATGTAACATTTTAGAGGTACAAGTGGACCATGTATGTAGGGCAATATAAATTGAATTTTCCTCTCACTTTTTTCCGATTGTCTTTCTCTTTGGGGATGACAAACATTCACCCGAGAGTTGACTTTATGCGCTCTAATGGATTGATCTTCTGTACAGAAACTACAACTTAAATATGCAAAAGTGCTCCTGGTAATTACATGAAAATGTTCTTACAATGAAGCAAATCTCATCTGAAATTATATATGGTTACATTTGTCATCTACCGTAACAATGTCTTTTTCTATCTTGTGCAAATTTTCATTTTAATTATAGTTAAACTTACATAGAAATGTCTTGTTAAATATTCCTATATTGTATATCATCATATTTGAAGACATCACGTTTTCGTCCATGTAAGTTGACGAATGGAGTAGATATTTATACTGATATATATTTTAGACGGTACAAAACATATCCTTGCCAGTGATTATCCGGGTAAACAGCTATTGATTAGAACGCACATCAACAAGCTGGTAACTGTAAACAGGCAAAATGTCTTGAACTAAATTTGACAGGATAAAAATATCGACCTGAAATTGACCAGAATTTGAATTGAATTGACATGAAGACATTTTGCCTGTATAATCATACATAATTTTGTTAAATCAAGCATATTACAGAAAATTCAATGAGCACAATCACGATTTAACGGAAAGCATTCGACGCGAAAAGCGCTAAAATATTATAACAGCTTAAATATGAGTGTTTACAATATCCATCGACTGGCTACAGCTGACTCTCGAAGTTAGTAGGTCATAAAAGTTAATCCTGAATATTCGAGGTAAACGAGTATACTGTATCAAAAAAATCCACCTTCGGAACAGAACGTTTATTTCGAGCAAAGTGTGGTATTCGAGTTATCAGAGTTCGAGATAACGAGGCTTGAAAATAATATCATATTCTGCAATATGTTATTAAACAGGTACCCCCCGCTGAACTGGAAGCTTTGTTACTGACCCATCCATGCGTGCAGGATGCCGCCGTTGTCGGTCTTGATGCAGGAGAGGGTATTGGGGAGGTCCCGCGAGCTTATGTTGTCCCTAAACCCAATGCATGTTTGAAGGAGGAGGACGTCGCCAGATTTGTGGAAGGTAAGTTGGCAATTTCCGTGACAATTGGTCAACATACAAAGCAATACATGTATATTTTATAGCGAAAAATTGATACAAGTATTTCTGGATATTTTACCTATTTTAATGTCTGAATATCATGATATTTATAGTATGTTAAAATGTAATAATTGGATTTATATTGCATATATTATTTACTTTCCTTACAAGACCACGTTATGTGATATCGACATAGCTAAGTTTTGTTTTCATTCACACAGACTATTTAGAGAGTATGTATATTTTTGTGCGACAGGATTCGCTTGCATCTGTAATCTCTGTGTTTCAGATAGATCGCAAATGGTTTTATAGCTCCATGTAACATTAAGACAACGCACGAGATTGGATGTTCCAACTACCACGTGCATAAGGTTTATTGTAATCATGAAAATTATACACTATCTGAATATTTGTTCCAACCAGGAGCCTCCATCGTCTCAAATACTGTATAGATTTATAGATCATTTTTATGGCCAGATCTGGTTTTTTTGGTACCTACCTGCCCAAATTTGGTTTTGTTTAATATTGTTTAACGTTCTATCAACACCTATGGCTATGTATAGCCCTCACTATAATATCTATTTTAATCACTATTAATAATATATTCTTGCTCATAACACTTTCTATATAAAAAGTTTGTACTTATAATTAATTAATAGCAAAGATCAGATATTATGTAGGATACGTTGAAAGCATCACATTGCCCCTTTCAAAAGAACAGCTTCATCAAACACATGTATTAATGAATAATAAATAATGTATACTACTCTTTGCGATAGCGCAGAATTGATGTCGTTATGAAAATGCTATCCAGAAACTCAGTTCATTTGTTCATTAACAGGACACACCGCACTCGGTCACATTATACTGACAACGGGCGAACCTGTCGTCTCACTTCACGGATGGTGGGCGCTTAAATTTTGTTTGCTTTTGTTAACGGTGCATCGACAGCTAGGGCCATTTAGGGCCAAACAGTCTATCATTCTATTTTATTTGAGTTTTAAAATCAGAGAAAAATGTTCGTTTTAAAAGCAGTCGTATTATGTATTTGGATAATCATTAAAAAACAGTTGGTTAAAATAAAAAAAAAAAAACATAAAAAATACTGAATATATTATGTGAACTTTGTGATTTATATACAATCTCAATGAGAGTAAGGTTAAACACATTAAAGTCTATAGAATAGATCAATGGCTTTCAAAAAGTTAAATAGTGCTGCTTTCGAATCCACGGAATTGAAAAGAGTTTTCATAGCTGAGCGCTAAGCAGGAGTAACAACTACATGCAGCAATTATAGCAATGCTAAAAACAAAACAATTTGATGACATTGACATTTTTTTTTTCAATATTGCTCCTCAGAAAACGTGATACACTACAAGAGGCTGACGGGAGGAGTGAAATTTGTGGACACAATTCCAAAATCAAACAGCGGTAAAATAATCCGTCGTCAGCTCAAGGACATATTTGTTAGTTACTGAATACCTTCCACCATCAATGATGTCATTTGTGCATAAACAAAAAAAAATCAAATTAGTAGTAGGGGTATTGTGTCAAATGGTAAAGATAACACGAATATGTTCCTCCTTTGTGCAACAATTTGTTAAAATAAAGAGGATGCTCTACAAAATGTAAAAAAAAATCAAATCAAATAAGACACTCATCGACTCGATGTTTATATTTGATAATTGAATCTGATAACAAGACTATGAGACGTGTTCTTTTGACAATGATTCATACACATCCATCTAGTAATGGAGTCGAACCGAAGGGTATAATTTGTACGAAGTTATGAACAGGAAAGGGAAAACGCAGTGACCGGTCTCGGACTCGAACACCGGACCTCCGAACTCTGAACGGACGCTCTAAAACTTTCAGCAACCAGGCCACTTGCCTCATTCAAGTCCAGTTCGGTTACATTCCTGCCTTCCTCAACAAAGTCTTCGACCCCGAAGACACACACGACACCCTATACTGCCCTCCGTGGGTATTAGATTGGACAACAGATGTGACAGGAAAGGAACTTGGAACCTCCGAGTTCTAGACGGACGCTCCAACCATTTTAGCTAACTGGTCACCGACGTTCAGCCCAATCCAGCTTATTTAAGGAGTCTAAACCTCTTTTGCAGAATGTAGAATCTGCGTTCGATCTGATTTTTTGTATATTTAACTTTCATAAGGCACAACGTAAATGCTCTCTGTACAAGTGATGGTACATCTATGTAAAGTTTGATAAAGCTAATATTTTCAATGTAATACGGTATGTAACAAACCAGGTTAATAATTTGATTGATCATATGCTCGGCCTATTATCCAGTGAATCGGCTCATTTCCACTAAATGCTATGGTTTGTACCACGGATGTGAGTTAATGCTGCATTTGTGCTTAATAATTATAACAGGTTCATATTCAAAGATGTGTATACTTCCAGCTTTTCTTCGTTTGTTCTACTAAATGGTGGATGGATTCTGATGTTCGGGGTCTAATGGCATTCGTTCTTACTTTACCACGTAGTCAAATGACAAACTCGAGAGACTACACTAACACTTGGTCGACAAAACTTGCCAGTGCAAACATTTAACGTATTTCATAGTGTATATAAATAAATGTAATGCAATTGTTCTCCATTGTTAGAAACTACAACAAAGTGCAGTACATTTTACATTCTTCCAAATATTTATTTCAAAATGTTATTCTACAGCATGCAAAAGCGACCCGAATCGACATTTCATTTAAAGACTTTTCTCATTTTGACGAATTCAGGCTTTTGTTTTGCAAAATAAGGACGGCACTTTTCGCGATATTCAATTCAAAATATTCCTTTTGCGCTATATTCAATTCAAAGTCTTCAAAATGCTGATTAGAATTGATTGTTGAAAAGTGGTGTGCTTCGTTGCTTGATAGTATCAAAAGGGGACATACAAAGGAACAGATATAGACAACTATGCAGTCGATCGAAGTTGGTTTATTTGAAGATACTTTCCACAGAAATATTTATCTAGCAGAACGTTTTTTATTCGTACGAGTTGGTAGATGCCAATGCAGTTGTATAATCATTGACCTGGTCGTTGTTATGACAACCTATGCAGGCTACAACCACGAATGCATTTTCAAAGTGATATTGGACCTTTTTCTTGAAACTACATACCCGGTATTTCCTGAGGTCATCAATTCAAATGTTACTTACAATAATACTGAAATGCTAAACACGTAAACAATGTGACGTCATCAAGTTGCAACAATGTTCAAAACTGTATATTTTATATGAATACCCTCATGTGCATAATAATGGAGCCCAACAGTAACCCACATACAATCACGTGATATGTTTATGGCGTCGTGTTATTAAACACGTGTCTGACGATACATATGTGAAGCGGACGTATGACGTAACATAATGTGCTAGTCATGTGTTTTCAAAACACATGATATTTTTACAAACTACTTAGCATCACAAAATAGAAAGAAAACATACCTAGACTCGCAATCCAGTTTATAATCACATCAGCAATGCTTTTAATGTAATTTTGAAAAAAATCTGATCCACAAAAGTCGGGTTTTTATGACTAGAATGAACAATTATACAATCGCTTATTCATGTTTCAGGCATTTAATATATGACTATATTACCTGGCTGGATTTCTTATATATATATAAGTTTGCCCTTATATTTTCGATGTTTATTTTGAATTACAGTTTCGCTATCATATCGGTATTTTCTGTGGGGCTTTTTAATCAAAACAAATTTAGAAACGCAATTGCACTAGGTACATATATATCTCCGTCCGTACCACAGAAAAGGCTATATCGTTCTTCAGCATGAATCACCATCTCGTATTTACGGAATGTGCCGACGGGTCCCGATTGCTGCCGAATTGTCCACGAAAGAATAATCACTTAACAGAATATAATGAGACAAAACATCTACCGATTTGACCTTCACAACCCACCAGCCAGCAAGGATAACCGATGGATGAGCCTGCATATCAATACATGTTTTTAACATGTTTGTTTTTGTAAAATCCTGCAGATACCGCCAATACGGTAAACAACAATACCTACGCTTACTTATCTAATTTCTCTAAATAAATACGTTAACCTCGAAGCTACCCTAAATTGAGCATTCACGTTGTATATGTCCCTGTTTTACTGTCGTTTATAATACGTTGAATATGAGTGGACGTATGTCTAATCTATGAAAAACAAACACAAGTCATGACTTTTTTATACTGTCTAGCAATCAAACGTACTTAATATTTAACACTTCTACCAAAAGGCGAATAACAGTACATATCAGAGTACTTGTATATACATTATGAATTAAGTAACAACATTTCATATGCTAGCAAGTTGAGTATAGAATGGTTATATTAGGTTAAGGCCATCAAATATATATATGTCAGCGAGTGGAATGAGAAAACATCATGCTAGGAAATTATACTATACCAAATGGATGTTTGCTTTCTTTTGGGAAGACAGGTTCGCCAGTATGATGTGACCTGGTGAGGTATCCCGCGTGACGTCGTTGCAAGTATTCTTCATAACCACATTACCACTAATGCCATGCTTGTATGGCCCTATTTGTTGATACATAATGTAGGACCAAACAATAACCAAACCTGAACTCATTGACGTATCTACATGTACCTGTCAAGCTATATAATATATATAAAATATATTAGATCAGGGCAATGTTCTAACATAATGAAAATTAGACTTCATCATATTGGATGTGAATTGTTTATCTGTTTGTTTTTATAGCATAACTTTTTTTCTGGAATTCACAACATTTCAAACCACGTTTTTCTCTATCAATTTATTATGTTCCTGCTTACTAGATTTACATGTTATGAAATATTAATATGATCGCTTATCGGGCGTTGTTTTCTCGATACTAGCAATGGTTCAATAACCAAAATTTCCAACGCTGCATCTGCTGTGGACGCGCAGTACACTACAAAATAACCATGGATCTATATTGAAGATGTTTACAATCAACACTGTGATTCACTTTCTTTTATATGTGAAAGCTGACCAAATATTTGTTGGATTCTGCTGAAGACATCAGATGTACGGAGCCATTCCTATCCTTGTTTACAATAGGATATATACAGTGTCAGAGGGCATGTATCCGTTACCCCGATTGTCAAGTGCTACGCTACAGCAAATCAGAGAAGAACTGCTTTCTCCATTTTATTACAGGCTGTGAGGCGTATTCAGGCCCTTCAGACTCCACTATATACAAGAGGAGAGATGGGATACATCAGGTAGCGTAGACAATTTTGTTAGAACGATTATCTTATGATCTTTATTGAAGTAAAACAAATAGGAAAATAATTTTACATAATATTACAATATAATCTGTAAAGAACAATACGATTAGATAATTGTATTATTGAAACTACTATTAAACTATGACAATATGATTTGTCACAATGCTAAACTGTTAATGAGATCACGAACCATCAAATTGCATTAACTTGTATTGACATTAAAGAATCGTTAACTGAAAAGTCAGAAAAAAATCATTCCTGTTGACAATGTCCTTACTTTAACTCTATTTATCCGTTGCAGTCAATCGAAGGCTATTGTCTCACCAGTGGTTGTCCAACTAAAACTGTTAGAACCACGTGTGTCGTGATGGAAAACGGGAATAAATGCCTAATAGACTTAGGTAATATACGTTTTGTACTTATAGGCAAAAGGCAAAAACCAAATTATATTCTAAAAAGTATTCACTGGAAAATGCCTGCTTTCGTATTATTTATTCATTTATTTTTCATTTCAACCGCATCTTACAATATAATGCGTTCCCTAAATGTAAGCATATATGTAGTTTTACTCTTTTCATAAATTATAATGTAGTAATATAATCTTCCCCTATATCTAGGTGAGGTAGAGAAATCGTCAACCCGGAAAGTGTTGTTCGTGATCGTCTAACCCAAGGCTGACGGTGTTACACGGCCAAACGTTTTCTGCCACGTTTGCAAGATGGGATCATTATTTTTTACCACCATGCTCTCTCATTTAACGCATGGTCGTGTTGTTCAAAAATGTTTATTGATATTGCCATGCAATGCAATGTTGACACGTGTCTGACTTAATTGTTGCCGTGACGTCATTGATTGTTGCCAGCATCTGTTATCTGCTAAACAGTAGATAAATCACATCCTAGGGGGATGATAGAGAAATCGTTAACAGCAACAACCAAATCCTTGAAGAATTTTCTCCTACCTTAGGTGTGAAAGAGAAATCTACAACCTACGGTGTGATATCTTGGTTTCTAACCGGAAGCCCTGCAGATTATCAGCCCGATATCAGCTGGATATATCACTTTCTCAATTTGAAGTTGATGAATACTTTTATTTACATAGGGTCCAGTTGTATTGAAATGCCATTTAATATTAACGCGCCGTGATTTAATTGTTGACTTGACATATTCGAATTGCTGACGTGACGTCATTGCATTGGTGCCAGCAGGTGTTGTTTGTCAAGCCCCAGAAGTTGACAGAGAAATCACACTCTATGGTGTGACAAAAATATATTGAACAAATCTGAATATAAGGAGAAAAATGTGTGAATGATAGCAAAAAACTATATGTAATGGGATAACGAAACTATTTCTCTTAGCGACTACGATATTTAGCAGAAATACCCTTAAATCATAAACTAGTATATTTGCTATTATTATTTATTACAGTTTTAGCGACTATAATATTCAGCAGATAAAACCCTTATATCATCAATTAGTATCTGTGCTATCGTTACTTATTACAATTTTACCGGTAAAAAATCAGAAATTATTAACTTATAACTCTTAAGTCATGACAATAATCTTCATCGATACAGAAAAATGAGAGGATTGCTTTCTAGACCCATTCATCACCGCATTGAAATAACCAGATTTTCTTTCTGAACCATTTGAAGCAAATGTCGAATAAGTGAATATTTTGCTGCAGATCTTCCATATACATTACAATTTTGAATAAAATCTATGTTGACATCACAATATCACACTGACCCTGATAATGTTGATGTTGCATGTTTCTAGATTTCAATTAATTAGGAATAGGTATTTACATTACGATTTTGATATATATATTGCACCAATACATTAACCATGTTACCATTATACGGTTCTAGGAAATCTTTGATTAAAGGAAATATATGTTCCATTTTCAGTTCTCTCTCACAATGCTCTTCACAACACCGTCTACGTCGACGTTGATGGAGTATATTTTGGTATATACCCAGGAAACATGTTCGATAGTGAGCTGTTCTGTAACCAAGTCAATGGACGACTGGCAGTTCTCGACACCCCGAGAAAACGCCATATTTTATCTACTGAAACAAGAAGGCTTGATGGTAAGAATTTTAACCATTTTTTATTGATAGTTATTCGTGATATTGTTTTTTTGCAAATATATTATCATAAAGTAACCGTACTTCGATAAGGAAGAACACGTAATGACAAAATTTAATTTAATGAGGTACATGACATAATGTCAACTTCCAACACACAATAATAATACATCTTTACAAAAATAATGTAAAAAACGACAAAATCAAAGAACAAAGCACCAACAAAATCTAAAATATACAAATACAAACACTAAAATCATATAAAAATAACAATTCATTTAACTATAGAACACGTAAATTTCAGCTTGAAAGTTTCCAATTCCAGATCACATTTACATCTTATCTTTGCTTGGTTACAGACAGGGTTAACCGTTGTAAAATTAGTATCCTCTTTCCTCTTCTTTCTGAATTGCGTTCTTTTTCAAAATATCCCCTTATCAACGACTCGTTTCTGGCATTACATTAAAGGTTCACCTCTGCATTTTGCTATATCCCTTGGCCAAGGCATCATATTTTTGGATCTCGCACTAATTTACTACACGTACAAATATCGCATTACATGTCGCCATAAAAGGACAATAGCTCTAGATATGACGATAAACAATACAAACTTAAAATCTATATTTGCACTTTAATTATGCTACAGCCTCAGAATCCTCAACACAATATCTTGGTTGTTTCAGGGTTATAGCCCCACACTATATTTGTTATGTAACAGACAATATCAGAATCTCTAACATTATATAAGTGTCATTCGAAAGGGTTGGAACCATTGAAATAAAATATATCTGTTATGTTACAAAGTAAAAACCTCTAACACAATATCTTTCTTATATTACAGGGTTAAATATTCTAACACAATATCTTTATTATGTTTCAAGATTACAAGCCCTAACACAATATCCTTCTTATATTACATGGTTAGAACACCTTACAAATTATCTTACGTTACAGGATTAAAGCCCTTTAAAAATGTTATGTTGCAGTTGTGTGGGGTGGATGGGTGTACCTTGTTGGAGCGCGGTTTGTTGACAAGAGATGGATCTGGAGCAATGGAGTATCTGCTACTCTTGATACCGATGGCCCGCTCGATTACCACTGTGTAACCATAAAAGTTGGGATACTTACTGATGTTGATTGTGGCTCTGAAACTCGATTCATTTGTGAAATACAGTGAAAAAGGCGGAACACACCACCTCATTGTACATACATGTACATGCACGGTTATATGTGTAGACGAAATATACCTAGCGATTTGATTACAATCTCGTACACTTTCCGCCTTAGTGATTATCCGTTTTCATAGGTTGGTACCATTGCGTTTCGCATAAAAAAGACGTCTTGTTTTTATACCGTTTTTTCGAATCACTTTACCCGCTCCGGAACATTTCAGGATGTGACCACTTGTGTGAAATATGGTACGTTTGAAAAACACTTACAATAAGGTATACCTTACACTCCAATCACAAAGGAAAGTGGTGCCCATTCATAAATTATTCATCGGTGCTAGAATAATTCATTTGTCGCTGACAGTATATGTGTATTTTAATTATTGACCATGGACATTATCCGGTGAATATCTGCGGGGTTTTGCAACTATCGATACGGCTTCGATGTTCGACAAATAGCAAATATGTAAATATCCGATAATAAACGTAAAAAATAACGATATGAATCGTCAAAGTTTGATATTTTGGACAATATGATTTCAAGATCCTGTATTGGACTTTTTCACTCGTGCTATTTTTATCGACTAAGAATAGGACATGTTGCCCTCTTGGTGTGACTATAGATAAATAAGTAAATACATTACAGAAATTGTAACCAGTGTAAACTATTTTAACATTGAAGTTATATTTCAAAAACATATTGCATCTAGCCTGTCACAGTATGGCTAAATAGAGCTAATAGTGTTCCCTGTATGACATTGCAGTCTGTATGACGTGATATCAATACCTCCTGAATGCTGCCCTACATGTAGGGCGTAATAATGGTACCTGCTGACCCCATTGTATGATAGTGAAAGGCAACTAAATTTGGAATATATTATTTTTGCTCTTCTTTCTATCAGCTTTTTCTTTCCAAATGTATCCATGGTTCCCTTGTGACCTTTAATTTAGGGTTAGCCCCTATGAAGAACATTTTTAGGTTCTGACCCGTGGCTTAGACATACCAGAGTCTGAACAGTTTCTGCTAGTTGGATTACTCGGTTTCCCGTCAGTATAATAAGACCAGGTGGGGTGTCCTGCTGGTTGTCTTTGGCAGTATATTTCAGTTAGATAGCACTTTAAAGGCGGCATTCGTTCCACGCTATCACCAGGACACAAAACATGAACATAACACTGCCTCCCGAACCACACAATACACTCTTGCATCCCGTACACAGAGGTGGCCGTACGTAAATGACCTAAGCTGTTGACAGGACGTCAAACAATACGAAACCAAAAACCTTAACCTAATGCTTGTATATAGGTTAGTTATCTACATGTATACTCAGCTGTTACCCCGCGTTTAAAAAAAATGTATCTATTATGCTAAATATTTTTGTCGTTGTTTCTGTTGAAGTATTCATGTTGTCTCAATACTACTGACATTGAATATCAACGGTCCGCCGTAACATCAACATCGGACCCCATTCTATCTATCAACTCGATGATACATTTTGAAAATAGAAATGAAACGCTTTTAAGTGTTACTATTTTATGCAATGTTTTGGAGCAATAAAATATTTATATTTAGGTCATTGTTGGTCATCATTTTTCATAAATGTTGCACTGGTCGTATTGCAATGTAAGATAAGTATATGATAAATATAGGAGAGTATCACATAATTTCACATCTATTTTCGGAATTAAAGCTATTATTTTTAGTCATTTTTCTTTATATCTTCGAATTCATTTTTATGTGACAAAGCAATAATTTTGCAGGACTATAACCACGGTTTGCCATGTGAAAAAAAGGATTTATTGGCCCTCAGGGCCCAGTTGTTAGAACAATGAAACCATGTTTTATATTACTAACATATTTCTAATATTGAATTTCTTTCCTGAAAGTTTATAACTCTGTGAGCTATATGTATTTGATGGGATGTTCAAATAGATCAGTTTCATGAAAAAGAATTATATTTCTGGCACGTTATCAATTCATTACATTCCGGCATGGGACTGTCAAAACACTGAGACTGTTGAAAAAGCAAATACGATAAACTTATATATATATATATGTATCCCTCCGTACGAACAGACTCATATTTCATTCTGTAGGCTCAATCAGCACCCGTTATTTACCAAATTATATAGACGGGTCCCGATTGCTGCCGAATCGTCCAAAAACACTATTACTAACAGACAACTTGGAGTCATAATGTGTACCAATTTAACATTATCGTTACCGTCATAGACGTCACTTCCTATACATAATGCAGGATCTGAATGATAGTCAATCATTGAAAAGAAACGGTCGGATGGTTTTGTCTGTATTTGTCCTCAATCAGATGAAATATTCAGGAAAAGATATTTCCATATTGTATACTAAGATGTATCAAAACAAACTACAGCGGCTGTAAAACGCATTGTTGAAGAGTTTGACAGAGTCATATTATTATTTTAGTGGAACTTTTAGTATATCAATGTAGTCGAACACGTGTGACATATAGTGATGCTGAATTATGGCATAAACAACACACATCTTTCCTCAGCTGCTTGTTTGATGTGATGGACATATTCACATATATATACTTTATTATGTATCTGCTTACAATAGTTACAAGGTATGACAAACTGGTATTTTCAAACGCTATGCCTGGTTTGAATGCGTTCTAAACTACAAATAAATCATGGATATATGGAAAATATTGTCAATCCAAACGCTGATTTACTTTCTCATCGATGTGAAAGCTGACCAAATATTTTCGTCATTGTTGGATTCTGCTGAAGACATTAGATGTACGGAGCCATTCCTATCCTTGTTTACAATAGGATATATACAGTGTCAGAGGGCATGTATCCGTTACCCGCGATTGTGAAGTGCTGCGATACAGCAAATCAGAGAAGAACTGCTTTCTCCATTTTATTACAGGCTGTGAGGCGTATTGAGGCCCTTCAGACTCCACTATATACAAGAGGAGAGATGGAATACATCAGGTAGCGTACATGATATGATATCTGTGCACAAAAACAAGTTTAAGAAGATGAATTTCTAGAATTAATATCGTATATCATTCATATAAACATGATATCTTCTTTGCGGTAAACAATATTTAGGAAAATCATGATTTATAAGGGGAAAACAAATAAATTTAAAGATTATTTGAACAATTGTATATCATAGTCAGATAATATAACAATGATCAGTTTATAAAAAAAGCATCGCATTAATGTGCAATGACGTTAAATAATCAAAAACTGTTAATATGAATAATCCTTGTTGACAATTTCCTTACTTTTGATTTGATCCCGATTACAGTCAATCGGCGGGAAATGTCTCACCACTGGATGTCCAACTGGAACCGCCTGCGTCGTGTTGGAAAACGAGAATAGATGTCTTAAAGATATAGGTAAGTTATGTTTTAGACAGACGTTCACATGAAACTGTATATCTCTTTTTATGCTTTCGTATTAAAAGATGTTGCCTTCCTCAATGCCTCTAACATACATCAGTCTTGCACCCCTGCACCTTTACCGATTTACATTAAAGAGAAAATCCGTCGTTGAAAAAGCTCATGCTTTAAAAAAAATTAAGGTTACGATTAAAGTTATACATTTTACCGTAAAATAACACCCAAAGTCCAAAAATAACCAAACTTTAAATTCTTCAAAATAGACATTTTTGAAAATGTAGCTTTGACGCAAAGCGCGAAAATTAATCGTCGCCGACGACTAATAAGTCAATGACCAGAAACGAAAATGGCGTACGCGGCTCCGCAATGAGTGATTAGCTAATGGGTCGCTGAAATCGGAATTGGCGATAAAATGGGGACACGGCAAGATAAAGAACTTCCTAAAAAGTCGTAAAAAAATAGGCAACTAGATGGAATGAGGGAAGAGAACAGAGAAGGCAGCATCGAGTCGAACGAGAAATTCACATTGATTCCGGAAAGTTCTGCGGGATACTCGACAGCCTGACAGATTCGTAATAAAGTTATGCTCAAGTTACACTTGACACTGTGCTCACAAATCACAGACAAAACCAAATATTACCTCATCGAACTACAATAAATGATTTTTCAAGTATACTGTGTATTTGGCTTATCTTGGTACCAAATGTGTAGTCATGTCCTTCATTTATATCCATGCACACTGTTTGTTTGTAATTACTGCATATGTGTTTGTTTCATGTGTTGCTCAAATTGATGGGACTTCGTGAAGGAGTAAGTAAGATAATGCTTTTGTGAAATATTTAAAATGTGTTTGATATTCTTATCTGAAATTAACAACGACAACTCGTTTGTGGACTTTCTGTGCAAATATGATATTTATTCGATCACAATTATCCAAAAAACAATTATCAGCTTCTTTCATTTATCAATTTTATAAATTACTGCACAACCTATGGAATTCCCCTTTAATAATTAGCGATTAATAGAATCGAAGTTTATGAATGATGGAAGAAAATAATGTCACAATCGGACCTTAAATTACAAACGTATCCTTATTATCATTATCTATAACAGTATATCCTCACAATCTTAATAATCACTAATGATGACTCAACTGTTGTATTGACAGATCCAATTGAAGCGAAGGTATATTAAGTTTTCGATGAAATACTCATTTGACAACAGTTATGCAAGTAAAACTTGACATTTAAGAACAGCTAATTCCGACATTGCCGTGAGCAATGGTGCCTTCAAGTTGTTAACGTCATGAGGAGATGACGTCACGTTAAGCTCCTGATCCCTGCGCTTATTCAACTCATTTCTCGTCTTAAAAAATGGAATTAATTGCAATCGAATGATTTTCATTTGAGTAAAACATACATCACCAGCATTATCAAATATCGATATTTTTAATGAATGCTAATCTGTCATGCATTTATGTTATATTTAACGGGAAACTATTCAATATCATCTTTATATCTTTAAGTTATAACAGCGTTCACTTGAAATTTATATTTTGTGTTCAGGAAAAAAATCACTTTTATAGAAACGGAAAATGTTGTAATAATTTTATCTTTCTTTAAATACGCATTTCTATTGGCGCGAAAATGTATATGATCAGCCAACCGCGTAAAAAATGACGCCGCTCTTTACGTCGCTTTTGATATGACGGTTCAGTGGCGTAGTAAATTCTTAGTAGAAAGAGTTCGTCAATAAAAGTGAATATCTTAAGAGATTATGTACATATATAGTAAATACAAGTACAATGTATAAGGATTAACCCAAATATATCTTTATGATTTAGAGCTATAATACAAAAAAAATGAGGGTACTCCTTTTTTTATTTGATATCTTATATACCAAAATAGTTTATTGCATTTTTGTCAGTGAAATATAGAAATGTATCAAACTAATGAAACTCATATTTTCACTGCAAATATAAGATTTTGCAGTGAAAATTTAAGATTCTGCAGTGAAAATTTAAGTTTTCGTTTTTGACCAATCAGAGCGAACCTTCGCATTCAACTCTTTGAGAATTGCTGATTTTTCCAATCGAAGCGAAGAAAGATAAATTGGTTATTTTACTGTTTTTCTGAAAAATTCAGTCTAGTTTTGACAAAATACTCACTGGACGTTAACTATTCATGTACAGATTCTTCGATAACAGCAGAAAATGCTAAAATTGCGTTGATCAGTTTTTTTTTCAAAATGGCGCCGTCAAGTAGATGTGGAGTAACGTTAAAAAGAGATGACGTCATGAATTATGTAACTGATTCACGCAGTTTTTGATACTTTTAATTTTTCGAAGTATATAAAATGCAATATGAAGAAAATTGAATGGTTTCCCGTTTGATATAACATATATTTCACGAGTATGACAGAATATCGATATTTTCACGAGTGCGAAGAACGAGTGAAAAATATCGAAATATTCTGTCACACTCGTGAAATATATGTTATATATTAAACGGGAAACCATTCCATATCTTCTATATATTTAAAATAACCCTCTGCGTCTGCGTATGTTTCTACGACAAAACGTATGGAGGAGATATTTTCTCGTCGCACATGCGTAATAAACTTCTATAATAACATTTGATGCATTAATAAGCTAAATGGTCCTCTTCACGTTTATAAATATGCTAGTATATTATCACCGCTATGAACCCAATGATGTCATTATGTATCATTACAAGTATATGTCGACTTAATGACCATGGATGAGTATACCCACGAAAAGCTAAAATTAACTAAAGGTGTTTACATAACGATTTTGAGATATATATTACACCAATGAAGTTTTCTATGCTACTATTAAACTGATCTATAGCAATAATTTATCAACCTACCTGTTTCATTTTCAGTTCTCTCGCAAAAAGGTATTTACACCACCGCTTTCATCGACATTGATGGTGTATATTTTTGTATATATTATAAACCCCAGCAATACAGTGAGATGTTCTGTACCCGATTCAATGGAAGACTGGCAGCTCTGGACACCCCAAGAAAACGCTCTATCATAACTACTGAAACAAGAAGACTTGTTGGTAAGAATTCGATACTTTTTAATTGATAATTATTCGCAATATTATTATCAATTAACCGTCCTTTCGTTTATTCTATTCATTAATTTATTATTAATTTATTTGTTTATTTATTTCTTTATTATTTTCTTTAATATTTATATATTAGCATGACCAATAACACAGAAAGACAAAATGAAATTAAGAGTGAACGTCCGTGAGCTAAGCATTAGGAGGAAAGAATGCTTTTTAAAACATAATCTTAAATGTATTATAAATAGCACCTTACAAACAGCGTGTTCGCATTAGAAATTTTTGAATGGACACTTCCCTCTCATAGAATGATACAAAAAATAGAAAACTGTATATTTGTTGTAATACAGAGTTGGAACATCTAACACTATATCATTCTGTGATACTGAGTTGGAACACCTGACACTATATCATTGTGTGATACTGAGTTGGAACGCCTGACACTATATCATTGTGTGATACTGAGTTGGAACACCTGACACTATATCATTGTGTGATACTGAGTTGGAACACCTGACACTATATCATGGTTGTGATACAGAGTTGGAACACCTGACACTATATCATTGTGATATTGAGTTGGAACACCTGACACTATATCATTGTGTGATACAGAGTTGGAACACCTAACACTATATCATTGTGTGATACTGAGTTGGAACACCTGACACTATATCATTGTGTGATACTGAGTTGGAACACCTGACACTATATCATTGTGTGATACAGTTGGAACACCTGACACTATATCATTGTGATACTGAGTTGGAAAACCTGACACTATATCATTGTGTGATACTGAGTTGGAACACCTGACACTATATCATTGTGTGATACTGAGTTGGAACACCTGACACTATATCATTGTGTGATACTGATTTGGAACACCTGACACTATATCATTGTGTGATACAGTTGGAACACCTGACACTATATCATTGTGTGATACTGAGTTGGAACACCTGACACTATATCATTGTGATACTGAGTTGGAACACCTGACACTATATCATTGTGATACTGGGTTGGAACACCTGACACTATACCATTGTGTGATACTGAGTTGGAACACCTGACACTATATCATTGTGTGATACTGAGTTGGAACACCTGCCACTATATCATTGTGTGATACAGAGTTGGAGCACCTGACACTTTATCATTGTGATACTGAGTTGGAACACCTGACACTATATCATTGTGATACTGAGTTGGAACACCTGACACTATATCATTGTGTGATACTGAGTTGGAACACCTGACACTATATCATTGTGTGATACAGAGTTGGAACACCTGACACTATATCATTGTGTGATACTGAGTTGGAAAACCTGACACTATATCATTGTGATACAGAGTTGGAACACCTGACACTATATCATTGTGTGATACTGAATTGGAACACCTGACACTATATCATTGTGTGATACTCAGTTGGAACACCTGACACTGTATCATTGTGTGATACAGAGTTGGAACACCTGACACTATATCATTGTGATACTCAGTTGGGATACCTGACACTATATCATTGTGTGATATTGAGTTGGAACACCAGACACTATATCATTGTGTGATACTGAGTTGAAACACCTGACACTATATCATTGTGATAATGAGTTGGAACACCTGACACTATATCATGGTTGTGATACAGAGTTGGAACACCTGACACTATACCATTGTGATATTGAGTTGGAACACCTGACACTATATCATTGTGTAATACAGAGTTGGAACACCTGACGCTATATCATTGTGTGATACTGAGTTGGAACACCTGACACTATATCATTGGGATACAGAGTTGGAACACATGACAATATATCATTGTGATACAGAGTTGGAACACTTGACACTATATCATGGTTGTGATACAGAGTTGGAACACCTGACACTATATCATTGGGATACTGAGTTGGAACACCTGACACTATATCATTGTGTGATACTGAGTTGGAACACCTGACACTATATCATTGTGTGATACAGAGTTGGAAAACCTGACACTATATCATTGTGTGATACTGAGTTGGAACACCTGACACTATATCATTGTGTGATACTGAGTTGGAACACCTGACACTATATCATTGTTGTGAGACAGAGTTGGAACACCTGACACTATATCATTGTGATACAGAGTTGGAACACCTGACACTATATCATTGTGTGATACAGAGTTGGGATACCTGACACTATATCATTGTGTGATACTGAGTTGGAACACCTGACACTATATCATTGTGATACTGAGTTGGAACACCTGACACTATATCATTGTGTGATACAGAGTTGGAACACCTGACATTATATCATTGTGTGATACAGAGTTGGAAAACCTGACACTATATCATTGTGTGATACTGAGTTGGAACACCTAACACTACATCATTGTGTGATACTGAGTTGGAACACCTGACACTATATCATTGTGATACAGAGTTGGGATACCTGACACTATATCATTGTGTGATACTGAGTTGGAACACCTGACACTATATCATTGTGATACTGAGTTGGGATACCTGACACTATATCATTGTGTGATACTGAGTTGGAACACCTAGCACTATATCATTGTGTGATACAGAGTTGGAACACCTGACACTATATCATTGTGATACTGAGTTGGAACACCTGACACTATATCATTGTGATACAGAGTTGGAACACCTGACACTATATCATTGTGATACAGAGTTGGAACACCTGACACTATATCATTGTGATACAGAGTTGGAACACCTGACACTATATCATTGTGATACAGAGTTGGAACACCTGACACTATATCATGGTGTGATACAGAGTTGGAACACCTGACACTATATCATTGTGATACTGAGTTGGAACACCTGACACTATATCATGGTTGTGATACAGAGTTGGAACACCTGACACTATATCATTGTGTGATACTGAGTAGGAACACCTGACACTATATCATTGTGTGATACAGAGTTGGAACACCTGACACTATATCATTGTGATACAGAGTTGGAACACCTGACACTATATCATTGTGTGATACAGAGTTGGAACACCTGACACTATATCATTGTGTGATACTGAGTTGGAACACCTGACACTATATCATTGTGTGATACCATGAGTTGGAACACCTGAGCACTATATCATTGTGTAGTTGGACTACTTGAGTTGGAACACCTGACACTATATCATTGTGTGATACTGAGTTGGAACACCTGACACTATATCATTGTGATACAGAGTTGGAACACCTGACACTATATCATTGTGTGATACTGAGTTGGAACACCTGACACTATATCATTGTGTGATACAGAGTTGGAACACCTGACACTATATCATTGTGTGATACTGAGTTGGAACACCTGACACTATATCATTGTGTGATACAGAGTTGGAACACCTGACACTATATCATTGTGATACAGAGTTGGAACACCTGACACTATATCATTGTGTGATACTGAGTTGGAACACCTGACACTATATCATTGTGTGATACTGAGTTGGAACACCTGACACTATATCATTGTGTGATACAGAGTTGGAACACCTTACACTATATCATTGTGTTATACAGAGTTGGGATACCTGACACTTTATCATTGTGATACAGAGTTGGAACATCTGACACTATATCATTGTGTGATACAGAGTTGGAACACCTTACACTATATCATTGTGTTATACAGAGTTGGAACACCTTACACTATATCATTGTGTGATACAGAGCTGGAACATCTGACACTTTATCGTTGTGTGATACAGAGTTGGAACATCTGACACTATATCATTGTGTGATACTGAGTTGGAACACCTGACACTATATTATTGTGTGATACTCAGTTGGAACACCTGACACTATATCATTGTGATACAGAGTTGGAACACCTGACACTATATCATTGTGTGATACAGAGTTGGAACACCTTACACTATATCATTGTGATACAGAGCTGGAACATCTGACACTTTATCGTTGTGTGATACAGAGTTGGAACATCTGACACTATATCATTGTGTGATACTGAGTTGGGATACCTGACACTATATCATTGTGTTATACAGAGTTGGGATACCTGACACTATATCATTGTGTGATACAGAGTTGGAACACCTGACACTATATCATTGTTGTGATACTGAGTTGGAACACCTGACACTATATCATTGTGATACTGAGTTGGAACACCTGACACTATATCATTGTGATACAGAGTTGGAACACCTGACACTATATCATTGTGATACTGAGTTGGAACACCTAACACTATTTCATTGTGATACAGAGTTGGAACACCTAACACTATTTCATTGTGATACAGAGTTGGAACACCTGACACTATATCATTGTGTGATACAGAGCTGGGATACCTGACACTATATCATTGTGTGATACAGAGTTGGAACACCTGACACTATATCATTGTGGTACTGAGTTGGAACACCTGACACTATATCATTGTGTGATACTCAGTTGGAACACCTGACACTGTATCATTGTGTGATACTCAGTTGGAACACCTAACACTACATCATTGTGTGATACTGAGTTGGAACACCTGACACTATATCATTGTGATACAGAGTTGGAACACCTGACACTATATCATTGTGATACAGAGTTGGAACACCTGACACTATATCATTGTGTGATACTCGAGTTGGAACACCTGACACTATATCATTGTGTGATATTGAGTTGGAACACCTGACACTATATCATTGTGTGATACTGAGTTGGAACACCTGACACTATATCATTGTGATAATGAGTTGGAACACCTGACACTATATCATTGTGTGATACAGAGTTGGAACACCTGACACTATATCATTGTTGTGATACTGAGTTGGAACACCTGACACTATATCATTGTGATACTGAGTTGGAACACCTGACACTATATCATTGTGATACAGAGTTGGAACACCTGACACTATATCATTGTGATACTGAGTTGGAACACCTGACACTATATCATTGTGATACAGAGTTGGAACACCTGACACTGTATCATTGTGTGATACTCAGTTGGAACACCTAACACTACATCATTGTGTGATATTGAGTTGGAACACCTGACACTATATCATTGTGTGATACTGAGTTGAAACACCTGACACTATATCATTGTGATAATGAGTTGGAACACCTGACACTATATCATTGTGTGATACAGAGTTGGAACACCTGACACTATATCATTGTGATACAGAGTTGGAACACCTAACACTATTTCATTGTGATACAGAGTTGGAACACCTGACACTATATCATTGTGATACAGAGTTGGAACACCTGACACTATATCATTGTGATACAGAGTTGGAACACCTAACACTATATCATTGTGTGATACAGAGTTGGAACACCTGACACTTTATCATTGTGATACTGAGTTGGAACACCTGACACTATATCATTGTGATACAGAGTATGAACACCTGACACTATATCATTGTGATACTGAGTTGGAACACCTGACACTATATCATTGTGTGATACAGAGTTGGAACACCTGACACTATATCATTGTGTGATATTGAGTTGGAACACCTGACACTATATCATTGTGTGATACAGAGTTGGAACACCTGACACTATATCATTGTGATAATGAGTTGGAACACCTGACACTATATCATTGTGTGATACAGAGTTGGAACACCTGACACTATATCATTGTGTGATACTGAGTTGGAACACCTGACACTATATCATTGTGTGATACAGAGTTGGAACACCTGACACTTTATCATTGTGATACTGAGTTGGAACACCTGACACTATATCATTGTGTGATACTGAGTTGGAACACCTAACACTATATCATTGTGTGATACAGAGTTGGAACACCTGACACTATATCATTGTGTGATACAGAGTTGGAACACCTGACACTTTATCATTGTGATACTGAGTTGGAACACCTAACACTATATCATTGTGATACAGAGTTGGGATACCTAACACAATATCATTATTGTGATACAGTAGTATAACCTCTGGCACAATGTCTTTGCTATCACAAGGAGACAAACACAAACCTACCGAAGTCTCCCAAAACACGCATGTATACACCTCACGCATGCATCTTGCACACATGGGATGGACCCTTTAATGATCTTAGACGCTGATAGGCCCTTTACCAAAATTACATCAAACAAAACCACCAATGTTTGTTTTGATATTTTAAACGTTTAGAACCCCTAAAATAGTACCATTGCTATGTAAATGGTCTAGAGCTATATCTTTATTGTGTTACAGGGGTAAAACCCCTACAATTATGCTATTGATGTGTCAAAGGTTTTGCATTATTTAGCCCAATACCTTTGTTTTGTAACAGGATAGAACCTCGAACACTATATTTGTTATGTTAAAGATAAGAATTTTTTACAGAGCTATGGGGATTTTGGATTTACCTTGTTGGATTGAGGAACGTTGATGGTGAATGGGTCTGGAGCAATGGGGTACCAGCTACTATCGATGTCGATGAAGATGATATCAATGCGGAATGTGCTGTTCTTATGGATGAGAAACTGAATGATGTATATTGCACTGCAGAAACTCGAGTTATTTGTGAAATGCAGTGATTTGATGGAATTTCAACATGAAATAACTGAACGTTTCATGGCGGCGCCATGACTCGTAGTTCGTGAGTGATGACACCCTCGTAATCTTGTTAGCTTCTTCTCACGTATTTTTATCTTGAATTTGCCTATTCGACATATATACTCATATCGGTGTACATAAGATTCTTGTGGAAAGGAAAACAACTATCTTTTTAATTACAACATCGTACACTCATAACATACGCTTCCTCGGCTTTTTGTTTGATGAAGTCCATAGAGAGTAGGCACTTATTCGTATCGCTTATCAGTCCATTTTGTTTATTGTTTTCCTTTTTTTACTGTAAATATGTTTGCATACTCGAATTTTAGTGCAAACTCTAAGCAATGCTTCCCATACCAAACAATGTAGAGAAACTACCAATAGTGCAAACACAATTAGGCGGAATGGTTCCTACGGGAAAATAGCTTAAGTAAGAGTACCCCTTAAATATGTACGCATGTGATATGTATATCCATACTTATCAATCTAACGAAAACGTTTTTTATATCAAAATATTTATTTCAATAATTGTTTGCTTTAGGAGCAAATATTTTGATTTTTGCTGCAATTGGTGAAATATGCGAGGATACTTCAAAACCATTGATTAATGAACGAATATCTAATATTCAAGCCCAATTAGGGAATTAGGGAATTATATATATCTAGAGAGCATACTCTCCAAGGATATTAATTACAGAATAGCATTGCTTCTTAAACTGCTTGATTTTATTATCTTTTATTAAGGGAATGTGAGGTGATAAAATAAATAGCTAACTAGTTATATATTAACAGATACAAGAAATGTTATTGTGAAATGTTCTTAAGTAATTATCCTTAAACTTAAAACTCGTTGATACGCCTGGTCGTTCCGTTACAACTTTTCAAACACACAATACCAGGACTCAAGCTTTATTTACGTGGTTGGTGTCGCGTTTGAAGCAAAACGATGCGTCAAAAATGGTTTCAAATCTGCGTGTTGGACTTTTATTTATCTTTTTTTTATTCAATTTATATATATACATATTATTTTTATCATTTCAATTTCAAATAATTTTATTGACAAAAATACAATTGTCAAAGGGATTAGACATCAGGCATTGCCTATATAAGTCTTCTCCCTAAGAACAACACAGTGGTACAAAATACAGACATTCATTAACAGTATACATACTCAACACACAACAAAACAATAATAGTCATCTAAATTAAAATGTAAAAATTGAAGGGAGATAACTCCAATATGATTATCATAATTAAATGGGATTTAAATGGTGTAAGAAAATAAATATATAATTCAAATTTTTCATTAACATAATAACTTGAATAAATGATTCAATTTTTTTAGTTGGTGATTATATTTTGCAAATGTGTAGTGAAATTGTGGCCCCCTCCAAATACAGATACAGGCCAAGGACTGTCCATTTCACTTTAAGTAGGCCATCCACTGATGATTTTTATCATTTCATCTCATCATGAAATTTCTAAAGAAATGTTTTGCAAAAACTATTTTAATATTATTGCTATTAAAAAGTATCATCTTTATCCTTGACACAGTAAGATCGACGATGTGAGTAAGAACCCTGTGAAGAAGGCTTGTGGTTCTGTCCCCTGGCCGCGACAAACCCAAAGTCTACAGTAATGATAGTATCTGCTCCTGCTTAGCACTCAACATTTCGGGAGTGGGACGACTGGTTCGCCCGTTGTCAGTATATTGTAACCGGATGGAATATTCTGTTGTTTGTCTTCGGCAGTATGTTTCAGTGGGATTGCACTATAAAGTCGGCATCAGTTCCGCGATATCACAAGGAAACAATCACAAACATACTGCAGCTTTACAAATACAATTGCCACACATGTGTATTTTGCGCAAAGGAGGCCGTCCATAAATGACTTTAGCTGTTGATGGGACATTAAACAATAACAAACCAACAGAAGGATTTTCTACATGTATACAAATATTAATTGTCCTAACATTGCAACGTTTTAGTTCCATCATTCCATCGTAACATCATATTCTATTTACGTTATTCGTTGCACAGGTGGTAAATATACGGCGAATGGCCGTTCGAATGATATAGACCAAACCATAAGAAAGAGTTAAAAAGGAAAACATAATTTTGGTTTGGTTTATTTCGTTTAACGTCCTATTAACAGCTAAGGTCATTCACGGACGGCCTCCCGTGCGTGCGACATGCATGCGTGTGGTGAGTGCGTATGTGTGTTTTGAGGCTGCGGTATGTTCGTGTTAAGTCTCCTTGTGATAGGCCGGAACTTTTGCCGATTTATAGTGCTACCTCACTGAAGCATACTGCCGAAGACACCCAGCAGCACACCTCACCTGGTCTGGTCACATTATACTGACAACGGGCGAACCAGTCGTCCCACTCCTAATATGCTGAGCGCTAAGCAGGAGTAGAAACTATCATTTTTAAAGACTCTGGTATGTCTCGGCCAGGGAACAGAACCCAAAGCCTTCCTCACAGGGGCGAACGCTCAACTAAAGGCTAAAAGTGAGGCATAGTCAAGGGAGACATTAGGAAGAGGAAAGTTGTTAAGAAAGAAGAGAAAAGATAAGATTCCAAATTTAGTCGCCTTTTACGATCGTGCAATGGGCGGGCAGCAGGTACAATTCGTACGCCCTACCTGCAGGGCAGGGGTAAGATCAGTATAGATAAATGGATAAATATAGGATATAATCGAGGAATTTCTCATTCATTTAGGTAGGTAAAGCAATCATTTGTTGTCATCTTTTTTATCTTTGAATTCTTTTTTCATGTGACAAAGCATAAATTTTGCAGCACTATAACCATTATTTCCCATATCGAAAATATATGTTTTTGGCACCAGGGCCCAGATGTTAAAAAGGTGATTCAGTAAATCGCAGTTTAACAACATTTTTTTTAAATCCTGGATAATTCATTACCTGTAAAACAAAATGTTACAAAGTAGTATATAGCACTTCTAGTCTCTTTTTACCTGCCTGTTTTAAGGCATACACGCACGTAAGGTTTGAAGTAAATGATTGTTTCATTAATAATGTGATTAAGCTAATCACCTTTTGAACAACGGAGCCCTGTTATATATACTTATTATTTTGTTAATGTTGATTTATTATGTTCTTTAAACTATTTATGTTTGTTAAAGTGGTATCATGTTTGAATAAACATATATTTTTCTTGTCCGTTGCATATGCATCACATTCCAGAATGAGACTGATAAAACATGAAAACTGAAGGAATTTAGTAAATATGATTATCGTTAGCCCTACACCTAAGAACATAGGATATTCAACATTCAAAATTTTAATTTCTAGCCAGTTCGACATGAGACATTCAACATTAAGAATTTGAATGTCGAGCTAGCTCGACAAAATTAAAATATTCATCATTAAGAATTTAGATCTCGAGCCAGCTCGACATATGACATTGATCATTAAGAATTCGAATTTCGAGCCAGCTGAGCATAGGCCATTCTACATTCAAAATTTGAATCGTTCCACAGAAATTGCGATTTAATATAATGGTCGCATATTAGCCTACCTAGCTAGATTTTATATTTCATATCCTAAATAACGAACGTGATACCACGATTTTTTAATGAAATGTAATGAAAATCAAATAACCAACGTAATTTTTTTTCAAAAACAATTATTAAACTATGCCTACATGTTTGCAAAAATGTTGCTGACGACCCATATTGATTACATCATTGCAGTGTGATTTAAAATTCTTTGCACGTGGTTATATTAACTGTAAGTAATCGGAATGTAGAAAATTAAAGCATGGTGATTGGCCGATCGAATACATTAAATTTTCGTTCCACAATATACGTTATGAAGCAGGCGAGTAACATCATCAGATAAACTGTTTCTGTCTGTTTTTGTGTAAGCATCAAAATAGCGCTAACCATATACATATCCATAACCCTATCACGCAGATAGAGATTTAATGATCTGATTTCTTTAAAAAGTTCTAAAAACAAAAATTAAGGTAAAGACAAAGTTAAACAAGCTGCATTGTTTCTGAGAAACGCGGAACGACACGCTGTTCTTGTCTAAAAGGAACGTTTAATTAAATTAACCACGCCTAGATATTTCGAAATGATATTATTTTGTGAAGTGTGATTAAGATATACTGAAGAAGTTGTCGTGTTAGTGCTGATAGTATTACCGATAGCATTGACCATCCAACAAGAAACTTTCAAGAATGTTTATTTATCTCTTCCATACATAAAGTTGCATTTTGAAAACATACTTTTCCTTCTGCTATATGCCGTCAGACGTATTTGGTGCTTAATGATTTCCCGTCGTCACCATCTTAGTTCCCACTTTGAGACTATGACTTAACCCACATTTGACCTTAATTTGTATGACTACCGTCGTCGATGAAGCAGAAGACGCTTCCCCTCCGAAACTCCTGGTCGTAACATCATTATTCGCTTTCAAGGTTCTCCATGTAGTTATATATTATTGATTGTACGTTGTATTTAACACTCGTTTATATTTATTTTAGAATTACGGTTTCCCTTGCAGCATATTGTTTCCTCTGTTGATTGCTAATCACAATTAATTCAGAAAAAAATTCTGATAGAGTTGACCACTACAACAATTGTTAGATGTTATTTAAATCCCCAGACATTGATAACTCATACCTGCTGAATACCTTTCAGTTAATAGCACACTTGTAATAAAATGTAAATGCATTTCGATTGACTGACAAGGTGAACTTTGACTGGGACTACTTTTTAATCACGTGGTTTGATGGCGTTTCGGGGCCGATTCACGCGGTCACGGAAATGATAACACACAGAAAGTAGTTTGCTTTGTTTTAAAAAAAAACTATCTTTTTATATTGATTTATATCAACTTAGTGCTTTGAAGGTAATAAAATCGTTAACTTCTTGTTATTTTTTGTAATAAATTATTGTATTTCCGCTGATTTCTGAAGTTGTCAGTTTTTCGTATTAATAAGCGTCATTTTATAATACAGTGGAACTTCGTTAACTCGAAGTCGACGGGACCACGAAAAAACTTCGAGTTATCCGAGTGTTCGAATTAAGCGAGTTATCGTTTTTGGTGAAAAGTTTGGTCAATATTTGTCAACATTATATAATCATTATAACTTCGCTCTGTCGCTCATCAGTTTAGTGTGAAGACTGGTCAATACATGTAAATATATATGTAATGTTTCGTTATGTCACTTGTAATTTGGTGTAGTTTTGCCGATATACAGTCACGATAAAGTTTCTTTCACTTAGTCACTTCAATAACGATCTGATGTGCAAGTCATGTTTGCAAAAGGTAAACGATAAAACGGAATTCGACAAAATAACAAGTTATTAATGTCAAAACAAATAACCGTTTAAGTTTAACACAGATTGCATACAAAAAGTAACAGAACCATTACCTTTTATTGGACATATATAAAATACTGTTTGATCGGCCTACTTACTTTTTATTGATAACCACGCCATTTCCATGTGTATTAGCACCGGAAGTTGGGCTGCGCATGTGCGTATAAAATGTTACTGTAACTGAGCTGGCGTTTTATCCGATTTAATAGACAGCACTGACCGTTACAGTTGTACTCTGAACACCTCGGCAGTAATTACGCTATTGTTTCAGCAGTTTAAAGATTTAATAGGCGCCGGTGACTGTGTCATTTCTACACCTGTAAAAACATCAGCCGGGTAGATCTACCGGTGTGTCAGAGATTAGTTCCGCTTGAGCGAACGGGTAGATGAGTTGTTGACTATCGTGTGTACTGATATCGGCGACCGCCTTGGGAAATTACCTGATGTAAGTAAAGCAGTACTTTTTATCACCAAGACTTGTTGTTATAAGATACAACCGACAATTTCTTTGATGAATTTATGAAACACTTATAATAGTATATAGGTTAGTAGTGCCGAGATGTTCAGTATTACAAACGGAATTTAGCTCTTAAAAAATGTCGGCGTTTGCCACCGATCGACGAAAATTTTTTACTTCGAGTTATTCGAACATTTTAAGTAGGATTTTTATTGTTGGGACCAAATTTTTACTTCGTATTATCCGAGTTTTTCGAGTTATCCGAATTCGAATTATCCGAGTTTATTTTACTAAGATAAAGAGAGAATTCGGCCGGGACCGGCGAGGTACTTCGAGTTAAGCGGGGTATTCGAGTTATCCGAGTTCGAGTTAACGAAGTTCCACTGTAGGTCATATCCGGATGCCCTTACCGATTTTATAATATCGTAAACAAATCACGCGGGGATCAATCCATAGTTGCGGAAGCGTTTTTAATTGAGGTGAAACAGGTCAATAGGACTCACGATTGTTTTGTATATGATATTTCATTCACTTTCGTGAATTATTGTTCCAAAGTTACAAAAGCACTCGATGACACAAGTGTTTTTTCTAACTTAAAAAAACACTGTCTTATGTAAACGAAATGTCTTTTACAACAACTACACGGTGTGTAACCTCGGTACAGACAGATGACTATATCATCCTGCAGACTCAAACAGCATCTGTTATTTACGAAAACTATAGACGAGTCACGATTGCTGCCGAATCATCCACAAAATACTACTAGTGATAACAGAAAACTTGGAGCCATAATGTGTACCCATTTTACATTGTCGTTATCATCAAAGACATCACTTCCTGTACATAATGCAGGATCTGAATGATATCCAATCATTGGAACGAAAACGGTCGGATGGTTTTCTCTGTATTTGTCCTCAGTCAGATGAAATATTTAGGAACTGATATTATCTTCACATCATAAACCAAGAAAACAACAGCGGCTGGAAAGCGAACTGTTAAAGGGTTTGGCTGAGTCATATTTTTTAGTGGAACCTTTAGTATATCAATGTAGTCGAACGAAAACTAGCATAAAGAGATGCTGAACCATGGCAGGTCTTCGTGTCTCCTTGACACTGCCTCATCTTTTGGCCATTGGTTAAGCGTTTGACCCTATAAGGGTTGTTATGGGACCTCCACCGTCCCCCTGATCGGGATATAGCAATAGTTGCTACTCCTGCTTTTTGGAATGGGACGACTGGTTCGCCCGTTGTCAGTATATATCTGGATTTTGATATCTAGCATCAGTGATGAACCCTTAGGACAAAACATTGAACGTTATTGCCCCTTATTCATTATTAGCCACAAACTTCTTATCTACTACTATCGATGTCAATGATGATATCGATTCGGATTGTGTTGCTCTAATGGATGGGATTCTGAATAATGTCTATTACATTGCAGAAGCTCGATTTATTTGTGAAATGCAACGATAAGATAACAGTTCAACATGAAAATGATTGGTAATGTTCTTCTAACGCTAATTGTAGATATACTCGTGACCTTGCAGTTACGAATCGGCATATACACTGTTGCTCACATCAGTATACATGCGATTCTAGTGTAGATGGAAAAGACTTGTCGCTTTGATTACGATTACATACGCTTTTTTGGCATCTTTTTCGCTGAAGGTCACAAAGAGTAGGCACTAAAACGTCACGCCTATATCGATTGTTTATTTATCCATTTTTAGATTCTAATAAATTACAACTACGAGTGATATTTCCTTATTAAATTTGTACATTATATCAATCGAAATGGTCTAATTCTGTTAAAATACTGTGTGATTTAAAAGAATTAGACAATTTCCATTGATATAATGTGCATATTCTATAAGAAAAGCTCAGTTGGAATTTTATCAAAATCTAAAAACTGATAAATTTGAGATACGGCCCTTTACTTCTAAGCACGCCATGTTGGAGATACGTCCTTGTTCCTCTAAACAATCGATATATATATTCCTGTCTACTATAAATGTACATATTTTTGCGTTCTCAAATTTTAGCACAATACCGAATTAAGACAGATTAACGGAGTAATAAATTACCGTGTCGACAATGCGTACCATATCAAACAATGTAGGGAAACAACCATTAGTAGAATCACGGCGCGAAAATCACATAAATAAGATTACCACTAAAATATGTACGTTTGCGGTATATATATATATCCATACAAATGAACTCGACGATTTTATTTCATCAGATTTATTCCCGTAGTGGTTGTTTTGAGAGCAAATATTTTGATTTTTGCTTAAATTGGTGTAATATACGAGGTGAATTCAAAACAATTGCCTTATAAGACAATGTCTAATATTTTAGCATAATTAGGATTCAAAAAAATGTCTGTTCGATAATTTTATTCCAGAATAGCATGAACAGGTTCATTTATCAAATGTGTAAAACTTTTAACACTTAACAAAAACATTAAGCTGTATCTTGCATAGTTGATTAAGGAAACTTAACACTGACACATGATATGGATATTTGGCTGTAACTTGAAGAGTTAATTAAGGAAACTGAACACAGATACATTTTATAAATATTCAGCTACATGTTGAACAGTTGTTTAGATAAACTGAACACGGACACAGTATATAAACATTCAGCTGTATATTGAACATTTATTTAAGGAAGTTGAACTATACCAGTAACTTCCAAAATTGCTTGATTTTATTAATTGTTCTACTGGAATGTATGGTGATAGAAGAAATAACTGACTAGTTTTATTTTAACAGATACACTACAAGAAATATAATTGTGAATCTTATCTAACCTCGTACAACATAAAACTAGCCTTATACATTTAACTTGATGGCCGATAATACGCCTGGTCGTTCCGTTACAACTATTCATTGCGGGATACAACCTTTTTTTCACATGGTTGCTGTCGTGTTTGAAGTAAGACAATTCTCAAAAGTCCCGATATGTTAAACTTCTTGTCCTTCCATGGTTTCAAGCCTGCTTGCTGGACTTTTTGTTTCATATCATAATGATATTTCTAAAGAAAAGTTTTGCATAAACTATTTCAATATTGAAGTTAATAGGATACTATCATCTTTATCCCCGGCACAGTATGATCAAAGATATGAGTACAAACTCACACATATTTCCCTGTATGACATGACAGCTGGTTTGACGCTTGTAATATATCTACCTACTACTAGTGTATAGAGGAATTACCTACCTGTATGTATCACTGTAGATAAAGTTTCCCGAGTTTATATAATGACGAGCCTGGCCTTGACAGTGTAAACATGGCTAAGTTAAGATATGTTACGTACGAAGGATAAACAAAGTCCCAGGGAAAGGTCAGAGTTTGCAGAATCGCTTGAAAATGACGAACGATCCAAACTGCACTGACAAATATCCAGCCAATGGACCTTAGTGTCAATAAATGTGCAAAGGATTTTTTTTTAAATTGTTCGAGCTGTGGTATGCGGACGAGATCGGCAAACAGCAAGCAGGTGGTGGTAGTGCAGTAGGCCCTGTGTCCATGTATATGTACATCGAAGCGTGTGCGGACGCGGTACACACAGTATATCGTACGATGTATATTGTATACTGCATGTTGTATACATTTGGAATTGTCAATAAATATCATTTATTACAAGACAAGACAAGATTGCTTAGTATTTTTTGTTTGAGTTGTATATGAAACTTACTAGCTGTGTAAACACTAAAAATGAAATACGCTAAAAATAAAACATGATACTTTGTATAGAAAACGCGAAATTTGACATACGCTAAAAAAAAACGATATACAGTATCAACAATATTAATTATATGTTTTCGTTGTTTCTGATTATCCGTTTGTATTGTCCCAATACTATTATCTTTATATTTAACCAGCCCACCATAACATCAACAATATAATCAATTGTATATGCACTTAAAAATACACACAAAGTATTTTTGAATAAGTTAGTATATTCTGAATGCAATAGGCACAATTGCTTTATATTCAGATAATAGTCGCTATTTAGACAAGAATATATTTGTGCTTATGTTATGGCGTTGCTCCAAAATCTGTTCAAACGGTTTTGGAAACTGTTTCAATTTGGTCCTTGAGCTAAATTTTCTGGTAAAGAGTTCCAGCTGTCAGCAATGTTTGGGTAAACGAATGTCCTCCTGTCCTATCTGCTTCCTAGTTACCTAGGCTGGGTGAATGCCCCCAGGGCCTTCTCTTTGGCTTTATTGGCAGAAATCCGTGCGATGCTATTTACTCATAGCCTCCCTTATAAATTTTGAATACATCAATAATGTTGTCCATATTAAGTCGATATAGTAACGATGGGAGTGTAAGGCGACGCAATCTTTCTTCATATAAAATATCTTTTATTCCTGGTAGTTATTTCTTAGCACGCCGTTGAGCTATTTTTGGACTATCAATGTCCTGTTGTTTGTGCATGCTCCATATTTTAAATGAGGTCAATTAATGCCTTATACAGTATATGCGTCAACATAGTGACTTTACCGTGGAGATGTTCTCTAACAACAAAGTCGTTTCAAAATGATATTCTTATTACATCTGAGTCTTCTTCTTCTTCCTCCTTCGTCGACTTCATTTCATTTTAGGCCGATGTTTCTGAGCTCTTTCCTTTATCACAACTGTTTATTGTACAATATAGACACCCTTGCTTCCTATTTTCTAATATGGCCACTATCACTGTAAATGAATTTTTTTTTCATTAACTTTAAGCTATTATTCTCTGTGACTTCTAATTTATCTTTCCTTGAGTATCTAAGTCTCAAAATTCATTCACGCTTCCTTTACGGCCAGTTGCTGGTACCAAAGCATAGAGAACCTCAGTACTTTAAGTTGAATATTAAAGTTCCTCCTGTCCCTGGTTTGGTTCAATGTTGATCTCAACAAGCTGTTTAAGTGTGTCTAGTAAGTTTGATGCACGGACCTTTTTGTATTAACATATGATTTCAACACAGCTTCACACGATGGTATTTGAAACATCATTATTAATTTTAGATAATTCTTGGCCTTTCCTTATTACTCGTTCGAATAACTTTGTCAGTCAATGTTTGCAACCATTTGTCATATATTTACGAGAATA
>NC_047027.1:22121402-22144331 GCF_902652985.1 Pecten maximus
CGGGGGTGAAAAACCACATAAAAATTATAATTGTTATTCAGTATGCATACACAACCAGAAACCATGTCGATACTGCCGATTTTTCGCAAGATTTTTTTTTTTTTTTTTTTATAAATGCTGGCCTTTAAATGTTGTCGTGTCTAGCATTTCTGACAATTCGACAACGAGCCCCTGTGTGACGACAGTGACAATTTGATACCTTCCTATAGGCCTAGATCAGGAATATAGAGCTTATAATAATTTTGTGTGGAGTCGGTCGACTTCATTTTTTTATTATTAAATTTTACTCTCATAACTTGCGTTGCTTTTTTGTAGTGGTTTATGTAGATAAATGCTACCATTCGAAAGCTCTCTAGGCCGAATGTAACTGTGGACCATTGTTTTAACCTATACCTGAAGCTGTATTCCTACACTGACCGAATCACTGTAAATTGTAGTATACAGTCGCATGAATACAATTTGGTTTACTAACGACATATAGCCAAATGCAACACAGAATGTAAATATAGACAATATAACTTCTGAGTTACACATTACAAACATATATAGATAATATAACATTACAAACATATATAGACAATATAACATTACAAACATATATAGACAATATAACATTACAAACATATATAGACAATATAACATTACAAACATATATAGACAATATAACATTACAAACATATATAGACAATATAACATTACAAACATATATAAACAATATAACATTACAAACATATATAGACAATGTAACATTACAAACATATATAGACAAAATAACATTACAAACATATATAGACAATGTAACTTCTGAATTACACATTGTCAAACATATATAGACAATATAACTTCTGAATTACACATTACAAACATATATAGACAATATAACTTCTGTGTTACACATTACAAACATATATAGATAATATAATATTACAAACATATATAGACAATATAACATTACAAACATATATATAGACAATGTAACTTCTGAATTACACATTGTCAAACATATATAGACAATATAACTTCTGAGTTACACATTACAAACATATATAGACAATATAACATTACAAACATATATAGACAATATAACATTACAAACATATATAGACAATATAACATTACAAACATATATAGACAATATAACATTACAAACATATATAGACAATATAACATTACAAACATATATAGACAATGCAACATTGCAAACATATATAGACAATATAACATTACAAAACATATATAGACAATATAACTTCTGAATTACACATTACAAACATATATAGATAATGTAACATTACAAACATATATAGACACTATAACATTACAAACATATATAGACAACATAACTTCTGAGTTACACATTACAAACATATATAGACAATATAACTTCTCAGTTACACATTGTCAAACATGTATAGACAATATAACATTACAAATATATATAGACAATATAACATTACAAACATATATAGACAATATAACATTACAAACATATATTGACAATGTAACATTACAAACATATATAAACAATGTAACATTACAAACATATATAGACAATATAACTTCTGAGTTACACATTACAAACTTATATAGACAATGTAACTTCTGAGTTACACATTACAAACATATATAAACAATATAACATTACAAACATATATAGACAATGTAACATTACAAACATATATAGACAATATAACATTACAAACATATATAGACAATATAACATTACAAACATATATAGACAATATAACTTCTGAGTTACACATTACAAACATATATAGACAATATAACTTCTGAGTTACACATTACAAACATATATAGCATTGTTTATTAATTGCAAAAGGAATAGTAATGATCTCTAAAAGTGATTCAAAAGTGAACAAAAATTGTTGAACTTCATTACATTCCCATAAAATATGGGTGATTGTCTCCCTGTCACCATTACAGAATGTACAGTTAGGATTATTTGTTAGGCCAATCTTGTAAATAAAAGCATTAGTGGTTAATATATGATGATTTATTCTAAACTGTAGCCATTGTAGTTTTGTATTTTTTGTTATTCTAAATGGGAGAGAGTATATCTTTTTCCATGCATCATTATTAAAATCAAATATATTTCCCCACTTATTTTGAGCTAAAACAATGTTTTCTTGTTTTATAAGTAGTTTGTAAAAATCTTGAGACCCCTTTTTCTGTTTAAAAATAATATCTAAATCTAAAGGGATGATCGGGTATTGTGGGGTTCTATTTAGGATAGGATAGTTATTAAGGAACTCTTTTATGCTTCTAATTACTCCATGATATTGTAAATAGTTAGCTATGTTCCCATATATATAGCAAAATTCTTCAAATGAAAAGAGAGATCCATCACTTTTATCCTTAATTAGGTCATTAATTATTATTATTCCTTTCTTAAACCAGTTTGGAAAAAAGATTACTTTTTTACCCACAATTATATTTTTATTATACCATAACGGTGATTTAAGAATAGAATAACCATCTTTCTTATATATTTCTTCTCTTACTCTAAGATTATTCCAGGCTTTAAAAACATCCACCCAAAAAACATTTTTACAACAAGTCAATATTTTGTCAAGATATTTCCTTCCAGAAACAGCCAAAAGGTTAAGTTTATTCGGGTCTTAAGAATTTCTAACCATTTCCCTTTTGAATTGAAAATCCTTCTTATCCATCCTATCTTTAAAGACTCAATAAAAGCTATCAAATTAACCATTTTAAGGCCACCATCACTATAATTTTGAATAATTACATCCCTCTTTACTTTATCTGTTTTACTGTTCCATAGAAAATTAAACAGAAGTGAATTCAGTTCTTTTACAAACTTTCCATCTGGATTTGGTAGGGAAATAAACAAATGATTTAACTGTGATATTAATAGTGATTTAATTATTGTGATTCTTCCTATTGGAGTAAGTAACCTTTTACTCCAACTCTTAATTATTGATTTCATCTTAGTAAGTTTTTTTATCAAAATTCATTCTAGGTATTTTATGTAAATCTACATGAAATTCAATCCCAAGAAGGGTAAATCTATCTACTCCCCATTTAAAATTCAACTCTGGTAGAAAAATGTCATTACTGTATTTTTTGCTGCCTATCCAAACAACTTGTGTTTTACCTGTATTGACTTTTAGACCTGAAATTTTTGCAAAAAACTGCAATTCCTCAATTGATTTCTTCATTGATTTCTCGGTTCCATCTAGTATTAGTGAAGTGTCATCTGTATATTGAGAGTGTAAAATAGGGCAGTTATTAACATTTATACCATTTATATCTTTGTTATTTCGGATTCGTATTGCCAGAATCTCTACACACATTATAAATAAATATGGGGCGATCGGGTCGCCTTGGCGACAGCCCCGCTTGATATTGAAGAAAGATGACAAATTACCTCCTTGATTAATGGCAGAATTACTGTTATAATGTAATATTTTAACCCATTTTCTTATATCATTACCAAACCGAAATATTTCAAAACATTATCAATAAATTTCCAAGACACAGAATCAAAAGCCTTCTCAAAATCTATAAGCAAAAGCATACCAGGTATATTATTTTCTTCTGTATATTGCATGATGTCATAAATAAGTCTAGTATTTTCTCCAAGATAACGACCTGATAGAAAGCCAGTCTGATCCGAGTTAATTAGTTTATCTAAGACTGATTTAAATCTACTTGTAATTGATCCAGAGGCAATTTTATAAACAATATTTAGAAGGGATATCGGTCGTCAGTTTTTTATGAAATATTTAGATTTATTCTGTTTAGGAATACAAGTAATAATGCCCTGTCGTTGGGTAATGGATAATTGGCCACTTACAAAACCAAAATTTATAGACCGTACAATAAAATTACCTATCTTTTTCCAAAAACATTTAAAAAATTCTGAGGTAAAGCCATCAGACCCAGGACTCTTATTATTTTTCATATTTTTGAGAGTTACAGAAGCTTCTTTTAAAGATATCATACCCTCTAGACCCAAAGCTTCCTCTCTATCTAATTTAGGAACATCAAACTCATCAAGAAATTCATCAATATTTACTTCATTGGTGTTACTATCTATTCCATATAAATTTTCATAAAAGTTTTTACCTCAGTCAAAATATCTTCCTGTTTTGTTATTATTTCCCCATTATTTTGCTGTAATTTTGGAATTATCTTCGATGTAAAGTTTCTATTTTCTAAATTACAAAAATAATTAGTGGGTTTTCCCCCTTCCTCAGTCCATTGAGCCTTAGCTCTCACTATACTGCCCTTAATTCTATGTGACCTTATATCTTCCAATTCTTTTTTTTTCAGATTTAAAACTTCAATGTCAACATTATTTTGACTTTCTAACAATTGCACTTCATGTAGGAGTTTTTTTTCTCTTAGTCGACTTTGTTTCTTTTTAAAAGATGAGTAGGAAATAGTTTTGCCTCTGATTTCCATTAAAAGAGTTTCTAGGAATAGCTGATCATTTATAAAAAATTGCAAACATGAATCAGGGATATCAGTTATCCTTTCAGGATTGTAAACTGGAAGACTATATTGCATTTTGATTTGTTCAATAGTGTCATTTATAATTTCAAGATAGTTTTGATCATGCAACAATGAATTATTGAATTTCCATAAGCCTTTACCTTTTTTAAATTCATTAAATTCTAAAGTTATTTTTGGGAAGGAATGATCAGATCTATATCCTGGATCTATGGCTGAATCAGAGATACTTGGTAGAAGGTTTACAGATACTAAAAAGAAATCTAATCGTGCTTGTTTTATTGGTCTACTCTTTCTCCATGTGTATCTTGAGGTATTAGGATGTTGCTCTCTATACACATCCACTAAATTAAAATTCTCTATAACTTCTAAAATCTTTTCCCTAGCTTTTGGATTATTTACCCGTTTATAATTTTTATCATAATCTATGTCAGGGTCAATCACTAAGTTAAAATCTCCACAAATTATACAATTCTGATTATTAAAGTCTGAGATAGTTTCCGAGATCTTATCAAATCAAAGTACTGGAAGTACTGTAAACGAACATTATTGTTTAATGCAAAATCAGTAATCTTCTTAGTTTTAAGTTGATAAATTTACTGATATCGGTTTAGGAATTAATTGCAAATAATTTGAAATGTTTGCAGCTGTTCTGATTTGATTGTACACATGCATGTTTCTGTAAGGTCCTAATTGAAATTGGAAGTTTGTTGATCTATCTTGGATCGATGAAAATAAAATATGTCTTCTTTCTTTCGGGAAGGCATCATCAGTTATAATACAGCCAGGACTCTGTGACCTTATTGATGCCAACTTCTAATATGAACTAAATTTAGGCTAGTTCCATCGTTAGTTTGGCATACATAGTTGTATTTCAACTTAATATGATGAAACACACATAAAGAATTACTGAAAACCAAAACCAGAGCTGCTAATCAAGGCCCGAATTAGGAATGTATCCTATTGAAACTGTACTCAAGCATTTATGGTACTTCAAAACAAAAAACTTGACTCCTTTTGTTCAGGAATCATTTGATGTTAATAAATCTGTATATGAGAAGATAAACTTCTGGTATAATTACAGGATGGTAAACAATGTGATAAAGAATAACAACCAGATAAAGACTATCTTCATCGAATAATTCAGCAAACAGGAAAAGAAAACTTCAAGATTCATTTTCAACTTCAAACCTGATCACAAAGCTTACAGTCCATTCGATGGGACGACACATTCCCTATTTATTGTCCTTTTCCAATGTTGATCATCCAATCATACTGAACCACACAATTCAGCAATGTAATTGCACAAATCACACCTTTATGTGGTGAGAACATTTTTGGGGGTGTTATAAGATTCCATAACTGTATGCAAATTGTGAAGCATTCCATATCTATAACTATATATATATACAGTACGTGTATATATTTACACATATCAAAATTGGAATGACACAGGAGATTTGCAAGTTTAAGTTCACCATCAGTCATGGGAGGTTTATGTAAAATGTTATATTTACCGGGGTAATTAGTAATTTTGAGAATATATTTATGAAGCTCTATTCTGTACATTCTACCAGTGCTTAGAGAATGGACACAATTTTATGTTCTCCAATGTCAAAATTAATCATATGTAAAATATTAGGGGCTTATTCGCCATTCTAGGCCTGATTGCCGTCATAGTAAAATTACCAAAATGGACTTGAAATCAATATTTTTAAGAGAATGATCTATGACTTGAATATTTCATAAAAATAATGTAATACATCGTTTATTCACTTCATTCAGATCTTCAGACACCACATAATTTGTGAAGTCATATATAGAAATATATGAACCATTTTGTTATTGATTTATTCACACAAGTAAGCACTAGATGTAAGCAGTAAGTATATGTACCGCTATCTACTGGCATGACTTTGAGTACAGTAAACTACACTCGCTTTGTGGATATTGACAGGATAACATATATTTACATACTAATTCAATTTTAGAATTGTAACTGAAATCTTGTAACAGCATGGCACAAATAGTCATCTGAACATGTGTTGTATATTGAAAAATTATTTAAGGTAAATTTTCAGTTGATCAATTCATTGATTACTCCGTGTTTGAAGTATGGTGTAGTGAGAATTTCAAGTCCTGATCATGACTTGATGAAAATTTTAAATTAACAAATTATTAAAATGAATTTGTTTGAAAAATAACACAAGTTCCACAGCAATATTATATAGAGAATCAATCACACTATTTCAGAAGTTATAAAACTACAAATAATAATTAACGGCTGAATGTTATATTAAGTGAATATCACAAGTCTTTTTGCATTTGTTTTTAGATAATCCGGATTTCCGTTTTCCGTCTTTGAAAAAAAAAATACGTAGGCGTATTGCATAGTAAACGTAGCCATGTGTACATACATGTATGTAACAGCTGATTTCAATCAGATTGACTTAACATGAAATTAACACCGTCTCAGTAGTTCGTCACAATCGAAAATTTGATCGTGAATTCGGTATTTTGCAAATTCTTTCAAAATACTTCCAGGTAAAGGAAAAAAATGCATATGGTCTCTATACACACACCAAAGATTAATAGATCCTATATTGGGTCCATTCTCTCGTAAAAATATCGATTTGGGTCCACTATCGGCCATTTCGGTAATTCAACTCTAACGACAATCGGGCCGCGATTCGCAAATGAAAAATTAATTTAAAATTCGTAAACCTCTAATATTTTACATATGATACAATTAGGCATTGAAAAACATATATGTGGGTCAATTCTCTGAAAATAATGCCAATTTATATTATAATTGAGCCCCATTTTTCTTCGTTTCGGTATTTCCAAGTCTGCTTCACCTGTGGTCCGTTTCAGTAAATATTCTCGACTTTGCCGAAATAAAAACAAGCTATATAATTGTTCATTTTAAACATGACAACTGCCGACCACACGTATCTAAAAGTGTTATTGTTGATATCATCTGAATATATTGCCGTAGTTATCTGTCACTTCGATTGTAAACCCCCTGCCAAAGTCATGGAAGAATCGACCAATCAAATTGGTTTAACGTTTGATTTCTGTAATCTTGCAGTTACCTCCCTTACAACAGTAAATACGTTCCAAGTATCGCCTACAACAACCAATCCCGTGCACATGGCAAACAAGATATTATCATTTGCATTTGATTTATTGGTCGTTTTCGTCAAAGGAAAATCGAATATGGAAATCGATGACAATGTTAACGCTATGACCAGTCACCCTGACCACAAATGCCACCTAGTATCTACCTTTCTCGCAAACATGTACTGTACTGCGTACAGTAACCTATAGTATGATACAATGTATCGTCTCGTATGCCGTTATTGATATATTTCTTTCTCTAAATTATAGAAATATTCATCTAGTTGATAATGATGTAACATTCTAGAATATATATAATACCTATTTAAGTAAATCGCGGACATATTTGCAGACCGATGCTATAATGTCAGCCGTTTTGGAATGAACACGGAAGAGCAAAACTTTCTAAACATCCGGAGACGAATGCGCCTGCGCAATATTTGTTTACATAAATATATTGACCTGGAGTTATTCGTAAAGTTCAGGTTCATTTAGTCTTCATATTTCGCTAGCGTTATGCATTTCTCAAATCGTATGCATCTTGAAAACATCTACTGAATACATTTCAACATTTTCGGTAAAACTACTACATAAAACGAAGATGTTTTTGCAAGTAAATTATTTGAAGCGTAAGGCAATGGGGGCAGCCATATTTCATTGAAACAGACAGTAGATGGCGTATTGGTGAATGTGGCTACCAAATATGGTCATATTTCTCAGTCCAGTTCTTGATGGCAATAACCGAACATTAATGTTCGTTTAAAAAGGAAGGAGTGTCCAAATTTGGACCATATAGAGTGATTAATGTGGTTTTATTACCTTCAATTTCTTAATCCAATGCTAAAAAGTTGCCTGTCAAATCTTTTTTTTCTTTAAAAATCTTCACATCAAAGTTATTATTGATCAGCACTGCAGTCCCTCTAGCATTAGATTTAAAAGAGCTAAAATAACATTTATACCCCCATTCTGATTGAATTATATTTTCCATTTCATCCGTAAAGTGTGTGTCCTGAAGACAGTAAATATTGTAACTTTTAAGTATGAAAAAACATCCTTCCTTTTTAATTTGTCCCCAAGCCCCTGACAATTTGCTGTTAATATCTTAATTCCTTCCATAAAAGTTATAAGAAAGTAACTCTAATCTCCCTAAATGGATTGATGAAATCAAAACTATTGCATGAAGAAATAATATTGTCAACTTGGACAATCGGTAACATGGATACACTAAAGTATTTTCTACATGTCTAGATATTACATTTAGAGGACTACGTGGATCAGATAACGTGTTTGAATCCTGCAAGTATGCGGCGTACATACATGTATCTGGAGTATCATATTGAAATGCCTGACCTGATAGAACAGAAGAAAGGAAAGAAAGGGAATTTAAACGAGACACAATAAGTACAAAAACATACAACATAGAAAAAAACATACAAACAAACGGGAAACGTAAAATCATTGAAATAGGTCAAAAAGCTTACCACCAGCCAAACAAACTTGCACACTCACTAAGTCCCTCATGTACATGTACTGTCATACTCTCCCAGAAAAAAACAAGAAAATGCAGCAAAGCTGCTGGATAGATTCATTAAAAAAATCTTCAGAGACATATAAATCATGCAGTTGTTTTATGTATCACTAATGACTAATCTCATGAGATAGTTACCATTCAAAATTTTAGTGTCCTACGTATACTCGGACGTCTTTAAAGCCACATACTCCCGAACAACCTAAAATTCTAGTTGCACACATGCATTAATGGCAATCCAAGATTCTTGACTACTGGCCTGGACGCTTGACCGAGGGAGTCCTTGAGACTTCAGTGTATAAAATAGCCTAATAATACTTTCATTTAAACATATTAAAAGAATATTCACGTAATACACAGGTAACTGAACAAAATAAACAAACAGTTAACATTCAAATCCTTTATTTTATAATGTAGCACAATACATACAACACACTGATAAAATCTTAGATCGGTAAAGTTGACAATGTTCAAAAGCTAACCAGCAATCAAATAAACGTCCAGAAAAATCGGAATTCGAGTCTATTCCGTTTTCTTCTCTCATTAAGTTCCAATTAATCAGTTCCTTTCCTAAGAAAATACTTGGATTTTGACGATTCCACACACTTTTGTGGATTTTTTTTGCAGAATCTGTCTGCGTTTTTGCAGTTCCACGCTTGCTGCGTTCCACCATTTGTATGGACTGTAAAACCCACCGTTGCATTGTGGAGCTAATTTTCGGAGAAACTTGGTTCAGCAGCCACAGTTATTATTTTTGGGAATTCCCCGTATACTTTCATAAATACACATTTTCTTTCAGTTTCTGATTCACATCAGTCTGTTAGGTATGCATCAAGTCCGAAAACTGTAAAAAGCTCAAAATGTAAACATTGATATATATGTTTCTTCGAGGGTATGTGGCTTTAAGTGCATGTCCATCCTGTAGAATCTGCAAAATACAAGTATTAAAATCTTTAACTTTTCAAGCATATAAGTGTGTTATAGTTTAAAGATAAAAATGTTAATTTCAAATGATACAAAATTTCTCTTTGGATTCATTATCCTTTTAAAATGACTAATCAATATAGTGAAAGTAGTCAATCATCAAATTATCTCTCTTTAGAAGCATTTAAGTTCTAAACTGTGTATTACTTTCATTTACTAATTATCAAGGATAATGCATGGTGTGGGTCATGGAAAGCAATTCTCACAAGTAGATATAAATTATTCTTCCTTTCCTCACAAACTGATTTCATCAGCACAACCATTAAGCCATTGAATCAATCCATTTAATTTAAACTATCGAAAATTCATTTTGACAATCATAAAACTCTCACTAGCTAAATTTATAACCATCTGTCAAAACTATATATTTAAGAATGGACTAATATAAAGGCAAATATTCATTAGCAACAATATTTATCAATATTACATATCCCTTAACAGCATATGCACAAATCTATTTGATAAGGTACTATCACTATCTGCATACAGAAATCAAGTCCAAATAGCTACATGTACACGCACTGGCAAAAAAGTGTATAAGGTATATTATACTGTATACGTATAATCCATCATAACTATTTACAGAATGGATCCAGTAATTTAGTGGTAATGCGAGCGCCAGGGGTCTGGCGGCTAAAATTTTGGAAAATGAAATGATTATAGCAAATTTTGCAATCTTTCGGGAATAAGATTTCTCGTCCGAAAGAGAAGTTATTTGCTCTAGAATATACCCAATTTAGATATCCATTCTCCAATTAACGGCAATACACCGAAATTCAACAACAACTACAGTCAACAACTTCTGGAACAACGAACCTGTCGTCTGTTGACTCCAGTAGTAATATTCTGTGATGCACACATGACAATTTTCAATGTAAAAAGAATTGTCAGTTTTAGAAATTTTAAGCAATAATTGTATCTTTAGAAAGAATAACAGAGAGTCTGGATGAATATTTTTCTCCGCACTTTCTTGCTAGACTTTCAGTTATTATTTCAATTAATATTCTATATTCAAATTACCGCAACTGAGCCTGCCGAACAGTGTATGTAAACATAAATATGATCGGTTCAGTATCACTTCATTCAATAAACTTGATCAATGAACGTTAAGTCAGCACAAAAAGTCTTCTATCTTACATGAAAAGTCCATTATATCATTATTTAAAGATGTAAGTTGCATAAGAAGACCAAAATTAGCTGATATAAACACTTATAAACGAACTTACCTTTCAAATTGTTGCAAAACAAACTCTCTCCTCTCTATCGCCGAGCGTCTGCTTCCACTTGGCAACCATGACACCTTGTCGATTTCCGGCTTAATCTCGAACCAACTCCAATTGTCCGACAGATATTTCTACTAAAATACTATAGAACTTCAACTACGCATTTACTTTTATAATAAAATATCTATTGTATGAGAATTCTCTCGATTTTAGCACTTGAAATCAGTTAAAAAAAAAATTAATTCATAAAACCCGCGAGATCTCGAAACCGCGATTTCCGGTTTACAGTTACTTCCGTTTTAGAGGGGCAAAAACAGATTAAAAGCCTCTCGGCAAAGACCGGCCTCCGGCCGATCTTTGCCGAGCGCGCTTCGCGCGCTGAGGCTTTTAAAAAAATCCAGATCAAACAACAATCCATCGGTTGCCGGCAACTAATCTGTTTCGACCAGGTTCTTTTACGTCATACAGACTATGGTGTGAGTAAAACAAGAGTCCAGCTGACCGGGACCGCACCGGAAACCATAATGCATCAATATAAACATTGACTTAAGATCCGGTTTACATGTATGCAAACTATCATTATAGAGATTATCGGGTACGTACATTTTCAAGTACAGTAAATCAATGCTGTATCTGCTCATATTTTTTATGCCTGAATTTAATCACACTAAGCTTCATTTTCTTTGTACGTTATTATTAATTAGGCCATAATATATGTCAATGATTAGGCTAATATCCAAGTACATAAGGTTAAAACATTAATTATACTTAAAATATTGGACAAAGCATACCTAGATCTGGACCAAGGATAACCAAACAGCACACATATACTCTTTAATTGATAGACTCGTATTACTATTTGGTAATACAGTTAAAGAACTGTATAAACATCATATATATATAAAAATCATCATTATTGCCAACATAAATCACCCAAAAGAAAACTAAATGCCTATATACATGGATGTTACATTCCTTAATAAATGAAAACATCTCTATATATGTAAATGTACTTATACATGTATAAGATATTACTTTAAGGTATTGTACTATCGGATATTACTTTAGTTTACAACACAGCTATATGCATGTATATATATATATCAAATTATTATTGGAAGGAGTTGCACTCTCTTCAAGATTATATACCAATTACTATCTTTATTTTGTACGAAGATAGATACATGCCCTAAATAACATAAGTAGATTCACATGTACATAATTGTGAAGTTACCATAGATCCATACAGTATAGCTAAGGAGTAAAAAAGAAAAATACTGGGCTAAAGAAAACCCCTAAAAAATGCCACCATAATTTTACTATTTTATCGGACTGAGAAGAGTATACATACTTGCATTAACTAGTATAAGTATTAATCCAGTTTCGATTCGCATTCATGAATAGCCTCAACACTTCACTATATATAAGTACATTATAGGAGTAAAACTAACTCTCCTCTGTGTTGAACATAATACTGAAGCTATATTAATTTGAACTACCCAGAATATTAAAATAATTCTTTATATAGATTACATATTTTTGTAAAACATATACCGGTATGTAAATGCATGCATATCTTAATCTATATTTATGTATTTTATGAGTCAAAAGTTTTACAGAGTTCACTTGTCCTTGAAAGATTGCACAACGGAAATATTGATAGCTCCTTGGGAAGTTTCTGTCATTTGTCAAGAACTCCTCAGTCAGTTCTGTTGTGTAGAGAAGTTGTCTCTTTTTACCATTTTTCAGCAATACAAAAAGTTTACCCTCCATACTCCAGGATTTCTCAACACAAGGTAACTCATAGGCCAATTTCAGTCTTTGTTGGTTAATCCTAGTGAGGTCCTCTGTGATGACAATTCCTGACTTTTTGAGAATTTTTCGGTTCCTGATAGTCTCCATTTTCTTCCTTCTATGTGTAAATTTACATATCAGATTTCTCGGTCTTTGTCCAGTATACGGTCCAAGTCTGTGAGCCGTATCAATATCAGCCTCAGTAATTGGCACCTTCAATTTGTTTTTCACAAAATTAACTATCTTTTCTATATATATATATATACACACTCTGTTCTACAGTTTCATTTCTGTTTTTATCCTCAAGACCAATTATTCTAATAGAATTTTTTCGTCCTTGTTGTTCAATATCATTGTCAACCCACTCTTGTTTTCTTTGATTTTCCTTTAGGTCAATAACTTGTTCCTCCAACAGGGTAACTTTCTTATTAAGATCATCATTTCTTAGCTCTAAGTCCATCACTCTACTTTCAAGCCTTTCAACAAGATCTCTATTTTCAGCTTTCATCTCATCACCGAGTGCCCTTATCTGAGATCTCATGTCATCTTTAAGTGAGGCTAACACTACGCAGATTTCATCTAGTTTTTCATCAGTTTATAGTTTTCCGGATTTTAAATTAGCATCATAGATCATTACTATTCCTTTTGCAATTAATAAACAAGCTATGATTTTTGGATTATTGGAACATAAAGGCATTTATAATAAAGTTGATAATGAAATTATTTTAATTTTTAAACAATACCTGTACCAAACCAGGTGCGCTCATAAATCATTAAATGTTATGGCATTGGTAAATTTGATAAAAGATTATTACAAAGTCCAAAAGTATATTGCTCAGGGAAAAGGTGAACAGTGCCTCAATGTTTTAAATAATGAATGGAAAAAATGGTTAAAACTTGTTGAACTTGCCGGATCAAAAACGTTAAATTTAATATTTTTTATATATAAACCAAAAGTCTGACCACCTCTCACCCTAATATCCCCCTATCTTCTCTATCTTTTCCATCAACAACCCCCCCCCCCCCCCCCCCCCCCCTCTTTGCTGTCTCTTTCTTTACTATAGCTCTTTTATATGTGTTATATTTTTGTTCTGCAGTTTCTTTGTGCTTTGTCTGATTCTGTATGTCTTCATGTTGTATGCGAGTGTGAATGTAAGGTGGGTTGGATCTAACGTAAGTATTAGTGTGATCAGTTAAACTGTTCAAATGAGAAAATGAAGAAAATTTGTGAGAAAGTAATTATATAAATGTGCTTGTGAAATGTAACCTGTTTGACGTTTATCATGCAAAATGTTTAAAAAATAAAAGAAATTTAAAAAAAACATATATAGACAATATAACTTCTGTGTTACACATTACAAACATATATAGACAATATAACATTACAAACATATATAGACAATATAACATTACAAACATATATAGACATTATAACATTTCAAACATATATAGACAATATAACTTCTGAGTTACACATTACAAACATATATAGACAATGTAACATTACAAACATATATAGACACTATAACATTACAAACATATATAGACAATATAACATTACAAACATATATAGACAATATAACATTACAAACATATATAGACAATATAACATTACAAACATATATAGACAATATAACATTACAAACATATATAGACAATATAACATTACAAACATATATAGACAATATAACATTACAAACATATATAGACAATATAACTTCTGAGTTACACATTACAAACATATATAGACAATATAACATTACAAACATATATAGACAATATAACATTACAAACATATATAGACAATATAACATTACAAACATATATAGACAATATAACATTACAAACATATATAGACAATATAACATTACAAACATATATAGACAATATAACATTACAAACATATATAGACACTATAACATTACAAACATATATAGACAATATAACATTACAAACATATATAGACAATATAACATTACAAACATATATAGACAATATAACATTACAAACATATATAGGCAATATAACTTCTGTGTTACACATTACAAACATATATAGACAATATAACATTACAAACATATATAGACAATATAATATTACAAACATATATAGACAATATAACATTACAAACATATATAGACACTATAACATTACAAACATGTATAGACAATATAACATTACAAACATATATAGACAATATAACATTACAAACATATATAGACAATATAACTTCTCAGTTACACATTACAAACATATATAGACAATATAACATTACAAACATATATAGACAATATAATATTACAAACATATATAGACAATATAACATTACAAACATATATAGACAATATAACATGTGAGTTACACATTATCAACGTATGTAGACAATATTATATCTGAGATACTTATTACAAATATATATTTACATGTTCACTTCGCTCCGCCTCAATGGACATAGTAAACTCATTTCACTTCATTTCCCGTTGAAGATTTTGGGTCGCGTGCTTCTGTTCTGAGAGACGAATCATTTTATTGTCGGCGTGTGAATACATTCACCGAGTTTACAATGGCGATCGAGTTCTGTACCTCCTCAGACTTGAATGCACTTTTATTTTGTGAATTGTGTAACATTGTTATAAACGTATATAAACACAAGTGGAATAGCCGCCTTATGTGCTAATAAAAATGCCAGTATAATGCAGACAGTTTAGAAAACAGTATCTGACAGAGCACTGACACTCCCGATAACACCGAGCCCATGACCTACGTAGCGCAGTAGGTCTAACGTTAGCTGTATCTCGAATGCCATGCTTGATACCATTTTAGTGGTAACAGAAAATAAACCTCAATTTTAACACTTTTTAACAACACAAAACAGACTGGTAGCAGCAGTATGCTATATCGAGCACAGGGACACATTATTGTCGTAATTTGACTCAATCTAAACATATGGAGGACACAAGTTTCCGGCCGTCGAATCCTTACTTCCTATTATCAGAGTTTACATCCCAAAACGCCAGTGCGACAATTAAATCCAATATTTCAAGAACACCATGTACATCATCAGTTAACCTGCGACTAAAATCCACATTGCTTCGCAGTTCACTTCATTTGCACCAGGTTCACTTCCCTTCATCAGTCCATGCAAGCAACAAAATTGACAATCAACCTTAAATGTAGACAATGTAACATTACAAACATATGTAGACAATTTAACATGTAGACAATGTAACATTTGAGTTACATATTACAAACATATGTAGACAATTTAACATGTAGACAATGTAACATCTACAATGTGTAAGTTATACATTAAAACATATGTAGACAATGTAACATTTGAGTTACATATTACAAACATATGTAGACAATGTAGCAGGTTATCGGTATAATGACAGGTTGAGGTGTCACGTGACCATGTTGAACTAGGCGTGGTATTTCAGTGTGATAGCACTATAAAAGCGTCCATTGTTTGTCTCCGCATTCCTGGAAACATTTGTAATTGACCGGGCACAGCACATCAGCCAAGGTCATGAAAACCTGGAATACAATAATGTTGATAAACATGTGTACAGAAACATTCATGTTGTTGTATCAATAAAATCATGATATATTTCTGGTGTATCAATACATATATTTATACATAGATTTGTCATTTACTTCACTGTTAATGACATCAAACTCGTGACTATATTCCCTGTATATATTATTTGATGTTTGACAGCATACATGTAGTTCTGTCATATTTTGGTTCTCGGACGTGTATACAGTATGTACATGTATATATACATAATATTTATTAAACTATTTATCTAAAATGCAAATCAAAATGTTGTAATTGAATATCCAATTAAAATGAAAAATAAGATATAATAAATTATCTGACTTGTTTTGGTGTTTTCTTTGTTAGGAACATTTTGACAAGTGTATAGTGTATTTGCATCCTTACCTATCAGAGTTACTTCCCTGACCTTTACTCTGGGGTCAAAAAATAGTACGTTTATTGGAGCACTACATGACCCACCTTTGACACTTAACATATACGGTCAATCTATTACAACTGTTATATAAAAATGAGACGAACCCACTGAGACCCGGCACCTCAATTACAAACCACAATGATGGCCACAATTAATGTTCATTCCTAATAGATATTTTTTGCAATTGAGAAAATTTTAAGAAAGATATTGCCAAAGCGAAGTAGAATTTATCGAGCAATGGAGTTCGCCATGGGTCTGTTTCTTTTCTAATTTTCTCTCCGCCTTTTCTGTTTTCTCTCCGCCTTTTCAGTGGTGGTTTAGAGTCTATTAAGCATATTAAATGGCGGAGTTAACCAGATCTGTATCAGGTCTATATCAGGTAGCGTGTTACAGGTATACACACAAAGGTGCGGTCGACTATAGTGTTTCTAAAAATACTTTCATCCAGATCAAAAAATATTCTTATCGGACTTTTTCTGATGTTTGCCACTTGTTAACACAATGTTGAGTCCAAAAATTCAAATTTTCAGCAATTGTTATCCTTAGACACGTTTTCTTTTAAAACATTTTCTAATGTTGTAATTGATCCTTATTTCGTCCGATTTCATGAAAAAGACCTTGCGCTTTCTTGAACGGAACATCAGTGACCATTTCGTATCATCTTTGAATTTTTCTAAAAATTTAATTTCCAAGAAATTGTACGTAATGAACGCTTTTAATGTGACTTCATTCTGTAAACGATGCAGATGGAAGTAAAATGCATTGTTAATTTGGAAGGTAATTTACGTAAATTTCAAAGAGAACTGGCCTAAGTACACTTCCTCGAGGAAATCCATTGGAGACTGGATAAGGTCTGGATGAAACGTCATGGTCTATCACACATTCTACCATGTTTGCTATGCAACGCCAGTTTTGATTGGTTTAAAACCATGTATTATTTTCTAATAATACACGCTCGTTTCAATAACACACGCTCGTGAGTCACGGCTGTTACAATGTTATGTATCTAATATTCACCCAGAAAGATTTCGGTTACTGTAGCCGAGTGGGCTAATGGATTAGTCTTTGTTTATCTTTTATCACGGCGCGAGTTCGAATCCTACGAAGGTCGGTTTTTTTTCATCCCCCTTTTTTTTTTAATTTAAAAAAATCAATGCCATATGATAGATGTTCTTGATTGTAGGACTGTAGTGCCTGTAAAGAAATGTATATTTTATCAACAAAATAATGCAATACTCAAGAAATAAATTACAAGGTTTTCCCGGGGTTTCTTTGCCGTTTTTCTATTAGAAAGAGGTAGATCTCAGAACTAAACAGTACATGGTAGAATAGAAATAATCAACTTTGACTCGTGTATTGTTGCAGGATATACAACTCGGACTTGGATATTTTGCAATTTTGATTAATAACTCAGGCCTGCGGCCTTCGTTATTAATTTCATTGCAAAATATCCTCGTCCTCGTTGTATATCCTGCAACAATACACGAATCATCGTTGATTATTTCTTAATTCGTATCTATTTTACGGAAGTCTTCAATCAAGTTAACCACCTGATTCCATAACTCTTTAGTTTCCGTTACCCGGGTACCATATCATAGGCTTTCAGGATTGTCCGTGTATTTCAAATCAAGTTGACCCCGTTTTTAAAAAATAAAAAAAATATATGGATATCTAGTAGTCATATTTATTTTGAGCTTGCATAGTTTTACAAAAGGTTTACCGTGCGTTCCTTTATCGGGTTCGTACTATTTGTACCAGTGCGAATCCGCGGTACTCGTTATAACACGCCGTAACAGCAAAATCGAACTGATTCACGTGGTTCGTTTCCTGAAACTTGGATCCAAGATGGCGGAACTGTGATGTTTCATTCGTCACACAAATTAACGTTATGTTAACACCGAGGCGAGGAATCTTCATTTGCGATGAAATTGTATAAATCATACGTGTTGATATCTTACCGAACTATTCAGGAATGGATTTTATTATCCGTTACATTAAGAAAAGGAAAATAATCGCTTTTTGTGTTTGACGCGTATACTTTGTATCACAGGGGCTTGGCACGATTTTATAAAGTCACTATAATATATACATATATGGACTATCATTTATAAAATCGTGCCAAGTGCCTGTGCTTTGTATAGACGGCTGCCATCTTGGGAACTCACTTGAGATTCAATTGCGTTCCATTATATGGTACCGTACCTATTCAGTACAACTGGTATGAACCAAATAAAAGAACGCACGCTTAATAATGCCAGATATGGTGATCCTTTCAACATCTGGGAAGATAGACGGGGTTTTCTCGGAAAGTTTTATTTTAAAGTAATGACGAACAAGATTTTAGAAATGATACGTTTAGCCTTGTTGGTGTATCGGTCTCTATTAAATGAGTGTAGGTCTGTAATGACAACATGGAATTTTGTTTGAACACGGGAATATATAGGGTTGTGAAAGTAATTACTTATAATCCGTCAGTATATATATATATCAAAATGACGGGAGAAATACGAAAATAGTGCGACTTCCGATTGCCGTTAAAAACTATCTGTCGACCTGTCTGTCCCTTGTCCAGGTTTAACATTATCACCATAAAACAACAAGGTCATAAGGTCACCTGGATCATGTGGCTATACGATACAAAATATACTACGACACACATCGCCACTATATATAGCTACCGGACACAGCACAACTTCGGACGGTCTTCAGTGAACCTTAACACTCACTGACGAATCAATTTATAATACGTTGACATGAAACAGCTGTAATTCCTAACGATATAGCTTTATTAATTCAATTAGTGAGTTATTCCTGCAATACCTGGATTTATCAAATTTGGAAAGTTCCTGGGATATATGTATGCATAGTGCTTGTTTATATTGTTTGTAAACAATGTCGATTTCTACTGACATAAACGGGACTATGAACATGACGGAGATGCTCGTACAGATCGCCGAGATGAAGATTTCCCAGGCCAAACTTATCCACTGGCAAGAGTATACAAATGCTAATCTAGACCAATTTTTCAGGATAGGTCTCGCTATCATGGTATTCCGTAAGTATTCGTCACAAAGACTTGCAATGGTCAACCAGCATCTATAGTTGTTTATCTAAATCAAATATCTCGTCTGTCTGTCTCTCTCTCTCTCTCTCTCTCTCTCTCTCTCTCTCTCTCTCTCTCTCTCTCTCTCTCTCTCTCTCTCTCTCTCATCCCCGCTGTCTTTCTGTCACTCTCACTGTTAGCCTTGTCTTTTTGACTGTTCAATTTAATCTATAAGTATATGTGTTATATACAAAAATACATTTTTTTATTATGATATATATGATATGTATATCAATAACGAATGTAATATGTCAACGATAAAAATACATACAACACATGTCAAATGTCAATAATAAGTACTGGTGACATGTCGAACCGACAAATCGTTTATGGAACCACAACCCACGTGTTTGCCACGTGATCGCAGGCTAGTAATCTTGATTAAATGTAAACATAGTCACTATGGTTATTTCCTTTGCAATTTAGGCTCCTTATATCATAGTTAATCCCGTACCTGTTAAACTTAAACCAGTTCATATCCCCAACGGCAAAGCTGTATTTAATATATTATAATGGCAGACATTTTAGGTGCTTTTAATCTTTCAAATCGTCTTCTTAAATATTTTCCTTTTAAAATGACGCCTTCTAAACAGAAGAAAATAGAATTTCCTTGGCAAGCAGACCTGTGGACATCTATGGGTTATTTCATCACAGTTCAATGCACACAGATTTCCCCGGGTTAGTCAGATGAATATCTATAAAAGGTCTATTTTATTGTTACCATGACCGGCATTTAAGGGGGCGTTGGTTTAATGTCCCTTCTCTTCGCTTGTACGATATAATTATTATACAATAAAAAAAAAAAAACAAAAAAAAAAACCACTTATTACTCATTGAACAAAGGATGCTAATTATAGACATATACTGATTCAAAACAGTTATTTTACTTATAAACATATAACTCTTGTAAATAAAGCCGCAAATACCGCTCGGCTTGAGAGACATTCTCTTTCACTCGATCGGTTGACCGTAAGCCAGAGGTCCCGGGTTCGATTCCTAGCGGAGGCATTGATAAAATTTAATCCGTCATGCTCTTTGTTACAAACACAATTTTAATGTATATACCACATACAGAAATAAAAAAAAGAAGATATATGATGTTATATTTATTATAACAAGATAAAACATATGTCAAAATATCAACAATGTTATTACGAAAATAAGACACATTGGGTAGTATGACAAGAATAACTATTAAAGGATAATAAAAAAATACATAATCCCTATCATCTCACAATTGAAATTAAGGTGGACGATAAAAAAACTAACACAAATTAAAAGATAACTTTTAAGCTTTAAACCATTTATCCTTCAGATTAATTTTAATGAACAGCAGGGACATCGTACTGATCTGCTGTGAATGAGGACACTGAATAGCATAGATGCCGTTTAAAATGTTTAAAGAAGGGAGGTGTATAGCGGGACTGGACCGGGTCGATCATCGGTGACAAGGTAGCTCAATTGGTAGATTATCCGGCTAGTGTTCGGATGTCCCGGGTTCGAACCCCGGTCTGGCCGCTACATTTTCTCCTCTCCTATTACAAGTGTATATTGACGTTTCGTGTATTGAAAGCCGAGTGATATTATGATACCAGTCTATAAGAACTTTTGTGTTTCCTGTTCAGTGATGCAGGGAGGGTTTGCCATGTTGGAGGTCGGATGTGTAAGAAGCAAGAATGCTACCAATATACTCATCAAAAATCTTCTCGACGCATGTGAGTATCCCAAAACGAGCAATCATTTTTCTAAAAGCCTAAAAGAAGGGTTCTATCGTATGAACACTTAGTTTGTGTTCCCCATGAAATTTTTCATCAGTTTCTGTTCACCTGGATTACATAAGCTGTGATCGCTGTGTGAATGTAGAATTTACAAAGTAACCCACAGTATAAGTAATAAAATAAAAAGTTTTCTTCTCGATTTGATTGGTACTCTCCTTATATTTCCTTATCCGGCCTGTCAGGTCGAAAAACACCATATTTGGAAGTAAACAGTTACGTGACTTAACAAGATACCCCCTCCATCCCACTCCCTCCCCCCCCCCCCCCTCCCCCACTCCCTTCCCCACCCCACCGAGAGATCGGACATCAAATTTTATCATCGATAATGTTCTAACCTTCATTTTCGTCGTGTTCCCCACCCTTTTTAAAGTTAACTCTAAAATGTGAGTTTTTAAAAACTTAGTTAACAATTTACATAAGTCTCTCTATGACCTTTTAAATCGACTAAACAAAAATATATAAGCTTTGTACTTCACGCGTTCTATATACTCAAGTAAGTAGCGTATACCTGTATTACTGAACCCATGGTTACGACACATCATACAAAAGGGGAAAATCGAGAGTGCGAAAAACCATATGCTTGTCTTGTACTTGCCTGCTTTTAAAACTTCACATAGTACACAGGAAAGCAAGTCTTCAATTGTATTCATCATCAGAAAGTCTCAGAAGGAAGTGCTATATTCTTCTGCAATTTCCCATTGTTCGTGGTGCCCTTTGGTGGCATATTAGGAGGCATCTTATAAACCTGGTATTAACGCAGAGGGCTGTGGGAAATAGGGAATATTATTTTAATGGGAACTACATTGAGCGTGAAAAGTTGGAACCCATATTTATCTCAACAAAAGTCAACTCGGTCTCTAAATCTGGCTCAACAGAACTCATTTATCAAAGCTGTCTGCATGATCCGCATAAACTAAGGGATGTT